>NC_090738.1:6876953-6884453 GCF_036898095.1 Palaemon carinicauda | reverse complement strand
AAATCTAGGCAATAATATCCTATTTCACTTAGGTTAGCTTAGGTCTGGTTAGGTTAGATATGCCTAGTTATATAAGTATATCTGAGTAAAAATATCCTATTTTAAGGAAGCTAAGGTTTAGTTAGGTTAGGTATGCCTAGTTATATAAGTATATCTGAGTAAAAATATCCTATTTTAAGGTAGCCTAGGTTTAGTTAGGTTAGGTATGCCTAGTTGTATAAGTATATCTGGGTAAAAATATCCTATTTTAAGGTAGCCTAGGTTTAGTTAGGTTAGGTATGCTTAGTTATATAAGTTTATCTGGGTAAAATATACTTTTTCAAGGTAGCCTAGGTTTGGTTAGGTTAGGTAAGGCTATCTAATATTCTTTAAGGTCTTTAGGTAACTATCAGGTTAGGGTATTTATCATATAACCAAGTTCTTGTTGGGCATTATATAAAACGACATTAGGTATGCTATATGGTCCTAAGGTAATCCAATAGATATGAAAATGAAGGCAATGTCTGCTGCATGTGGCTCCATCATGTTCCTTTAAAGGAACATTCAGTTTTTGGGTTCATTACTCTTTAGAATGTACCATAAATTGATAGAAAATTTGAGAAATCAAATGAAATAAGAAATAATAATTTACATATGGTCTCACAATTGGGCTAACCTATATTATCCGTTATTCAGTTATAAATATATTGACAAAAGTTTGACATAAATCAAATCACTGTTGGTCGGTTAACTGACCAGCAAAAATAGAAAAAATGTAAAGGGTATAAGATGAGCTATTGGATATATATATATATATATATATGTATATATATATATATATATATGTATATATATATGTGTATACATATATATATATATATATATATACTTATATATATATATATATATATACTGTATACACAATGTTATGCTAGCTTGATAATGTCAAGTAATATTTATTTTGTCTTTTTCGTGTAGTTCCCCCTTAACTGTACTTCCATAGCATTTACTCTGTAATCCTTGTTTGAACAGTGATTTTGTTTGTATTTAGTTCTCCTTGCTGGAGTGAAGTTTAGTCTTCTTTGGAAGTTAGAATTAATATTAACTTTAGTTTCACTTGTTTTGTGGAAGTGTTAAGGATGTGACGGCGCCGAGTAAGGGTGTGAACTCAAAGGCAGATTGGAAACGACTGAGTTATATTATTGTGGAACACTCTCCTTATATACAAAACCTCAAGGCAACAGGACATAACAAGTTCACAAGACAGACAATATTACAGAGGAAAAACCAGACAGGAATTTTCATGTTCGATTTAGTGCGAGGGAGGAGCGAAGATACAAGCATAATATAAACAAAAGAAATTATGTACAATTGTGTGAAACACGGTTGGTACAAGGATTACTCTCTAAGAATTTTGCAAGTTGTCTCGGTAAGAAATTTTATTTTATGGTTTTACTGTATTTTATTAGCATTTTTTATTTTTGGAAGGTGGTGTTTGGTATTTGAATTTACATGGCTTATTTGTATAGAATTTGTAGTAGCCCAGAAAATAAACTCCCTTCAGTTCAGTGTTTCGAGGGGTTAGGGTCGAATTACCTATTAGTCTTCAACTATTTAACTATGTTTATTATGAACCTAGGAGGCTGCTTGTAAGAAGTAAAAGCTAATCAATGAATATTATAGAAGTAATATTCGTGACTCTTATAAAGTAACAAGTGTCTAATATGCTCATACTTTGATTAACAATTTTGACAAGTGGGTCAAATCGGCTCTTAACACTTAAGCAGAGAATAGTCTTTTAGCATTTGGAAGAGGTATCCCATTAAACCTTGCAGACTTTATAATATGAAAGTTGTTTTTAATTAACACTACACACCTGGAAGATTTTTAACCATAGACTAGTTGATGCGAATCTCCTAAAGAATTTCTATGAAGATGGAATTAAATTCTTACTACCATAGGAGAAAGACTGTAATTCTGACCTAATCTTGCAGGACGTTTAATACATTTACCAGGTCGCCCAGCGTAGCAGTTATTCTGTTATTGAGTTTGATTAATTTTATTTCGGATTTACCGCTACCTTCACCAGTGGTTTCACATTTGGTATTGAAGCCTGGGAGTAATCCAGTCTGTCGGAAGGTGACCAGACAATTACCTTCTTAAAAAGACTGAAGCAATGGAACTTCTAACTAGTTTCTTACAAGGAATGAGTTGGCAGAACAGTGACACCATCTGGGTCTCATCCTGCATCATCGTCCAAAACCAGTTAAGTGTCTTTGTCAAGAATTTATATAATTGGTGTTGGAAATGCCAAATTTTTAATATTACAACTATATAAAGTATTAATGACAGAAATTGCTTAGTTTCTGCCTTTCTGAAATCTGTAGGTATTTAAATACTGTACTTTCCTTTGAAATTACAAATGCTGTTGCAACCTTTCAACGTTCAATTTCTTTTTCAGACGAGAAAGTATGTCATAACTCTGTTGCACACAAAGTACGGGATGAAGGTTATCTAGGGACCTGTTTCTTCCCTTTAAAGTAAGAATGCTCAATCTTCCAGAAAAAAAAATACTAAAGGTAACTTGGCTTATGTTAGGAGCGGAATGATTGCACCAAAGGATGCTGACGTTACATGCCACAAAGAATTGCCTCCTCCAATAAACACTGCAGTGGATGGTGTTATTGGTATGGCTAGATTAATCGGAGGTCCTGTTCGAATATCTCTGAAGTTGCTGCACCTAGATTTTTATCAGCTCTAAGATCGACTGAAGTGGACAGAAGATTGTTGCTGCGCCTACATTTTTATCAGCTCTAAGATCGACTGAAGTGGACAGAAGATTGTTGCTGCGCCTAGGTTTTTATCAGCTCTAAGATCGACTGAAGTGGACAGAAGACTGTTGCTGCACCTAGACTTTTATCAGCTCTAAGATCGACTGAAGTGGACAGAAGATTGTTGCTGCACCTAGATTTTTATCAGCTCTAAGATCGACTGAAGTGGAAAGAAGATTGTTGCTGCACCTACGTTTTTATCAGCTCTAAGATCGACTGAAGTGGACAGAAGATTGTTGCTGCGCCTACGTTTTTATCAGCTCTAAGATCGACTGAAGTGGACAGAAGATTGTTGCTGCGCCTACGTTTTTATCAGCTCTAAGATCGACTGAAGTGGACAGAAGATTGTTGCTGCGCCTACGTTTTTATCAGCTCTAAGATCGACTGAAGTGGACAGAAGATTGTTGCTGCGCCTACGTTTTTATCAGCTCTAAGATCGACTGAAGTGGACAGAAGATTGTTGCTGCGCCTACGTTTTTATCAGCTCTAAGATCGACTGAAGTGGACAGAAGATTGTTGCTGCGCCTACGTTTTTATCAGCTCTAAGATCGACTGAAGTGGACAGAAGATTGTTGCTGCGCCTACGTTTTTATCAGCTCTAAGATCGACTGAAGTGGACAGAAGATTGTTGCTGCGCCTAGGTTTTTATTAGCTCTAAGATCGACTGAAGTGGACACAAGATTATTTCAACTTTTGAAGGTATCAAAAGCTTTTTTGAAGTCTGTTGAAGGCACCTGAATTCGACAAGCTGTTTATAACAATGTGGGTGTAGGAACAGTCTTGTTGCAGACTAGCAATTTAGTTCTCACAGTTTTTAGTGCTTAAAATTCTGAAGCCTCCCCAGTTCCTAGAGTATAGTGGAGAAGGCTTGGGCTTTCCTTCATATTTTTGACATTTATTTTATTTTTAATGTATAAATAATAAATTTCTTTATGAAGTTTTTCTGACTAATCCATTTTCTTTAGTAAATAAAATTTAAAACCAATTAAATTCAAACTGTGACCCTCAGGACTATAACATTGGGATATTGCATATAAAAATATAACTTTATTGCAGACACATTAAAGATGTCAGTTTGTTTCTGTATATAATTCTTGGTGTATTAAGATTCTTGCATCATATTTTATTTGGATCCATAATACTGTCCCCTATTAAGGAGGAGGAAGTTATGAAATATTGATAACTCTGGTTTCTTAATTGTTCCCCCTTATGCATTCTCTATGAAATTTACTATGATTGTTTGAACTGTTAGTTTGTCATTTCTGCTGGTGTACAGTTTGCTCCTTAAGTTTTAATTTGTTTTAATAGTATTTTTGAAGTTTGTTCTAATAGTTGAGCAGTTTGGTTTCGTTTTGGTATTAGTTCTGTTTTTCAAATAAAAAGATGGTTTAACTTCAGGTTCTTGTCTCCTTTATGTACTAAATCTTATTAGAAGAGTCTCTCTACTCATTGTTACCAGAAGAGTAAAAATACAAATTATATAAACTTCAGGCTTTTGTCTCCTTTATGTACTAAATCTTATTAGAAGACAGTCTCTACTCATTGTTACCAGAAGAGTAAAAATACAAATTATATACATGTATATATACATATATGTTCGTAAGTGTACATCTGTATATCTATGCACACTTCATTCTTTACTCGTGAGAACTTTTCTCAAAGGTTTTCAGCAAACCTGCTGGAGAGTTAGCGGGAGAGGGTCAGTGGCCTTCAGTGGTCTTAGATGGTCGAAATGACCCTTAATCCCATGCAGCCCTTGAGTGGGAGAAGGGTGCGAAGAATCTCTCTTCTAGTGAATAAGTTTGTTTGAAAATTAGAAAGCTTAGCTTCATGGAAATTACCAGTCAAATTTTATTATGATGGGGAAATCAGAGCAGCGTTTGGCAGTTATTGTAAAATATGGCCTGGATATGTATGTACTCATTGAAAAACTGACTGGTATCGAAAAAAGCCTTAGATGGAGGGAAGTGGTTGCTATCTTCTGGGAGAGAGAATGGCGCTCCATATCAGTTAAAAGACTATTAGGGGTTTTCTTTAATTTCCCAATGGATGGAACTGGAAACTAGTTAATAGTAAATATATCTGGAACTTTGGTTCTGGAACAAGTTATTATATTGAATAAATATTATAGTAAGATTTTTCCCATAGTAAATATACATACTGAAGAATGGTGTGATATTTAGAACACACCAGTCTGTTGGTAGTGAAGTTTTGAGACAGTGTTACAAGAATACCGTGGATATTAAATAATGGGATACTATAAAAAGACCTTGATTGTTGAAAGTTTCCGAGGAAGTAATGAAATTTACAAGGTATAACATGCTAAGTATTCCAGTATTGATAGTTAAGTCAAAAGAAAAGTCAGGAATGACTCGAAAGAATACTTAGACACAAAAGCAGATGGGGCTGACAAAGATGTGAATTCAGGGTGTGGCAATGGTGTAAGAATCACTGAGTTAAAAATTCTCTATAGGGGCAAAGAATAAGAAACATATACCCATTAAAAAGAGAGATGGATCTGTTATAACAGAAGAAGAAGAAAGGCAACGTTGAATGTAACGCTTTAGTCGGGTCATAAATAGAAGATACTCAGGGAATAATTTGATTGAAATATCTGAAAATGGTGACAAAGTGCGCATGAATGAGTTCTGTGTTTGAAGTCGAAGCTATTCTTAAAAAAAAAAAAAAAAAAAAAAAAAAACTATGAAAAGCCCCTGGATATGATGGAATAACTACAGAGACAAATCTGATCTGTTATCCTTCCAAAAGAGATGAAAGTCAACAGTTTCTCATAAAAAGCAGGTCTACAATCGTCACTGAGCCAAGGTATGTCCGTCACTTTGCATTTCAACGAACGAAAAATGATATACACTTATAAAATGTTGACCATTCATTTAAGTGAACAACAGGTTAATTCTCTTCAGGTTATATCACTCCAAATGCCATTTCAGTCTGTCAAAATTTTTATATATAACCTCAAAGAATATGACACACTAAGGCCAGGCTGTGTTTTGTGTGCGTGTATATATATATATATATATATATACATATACATATACATGTATGTATATGTATATATATGTATATATATATATATATATATACATATACATATACATGTATGTATATGTATATATATGTATATATATATATATATATATATATCTTCTCTGATAAGAAATTAAATTAATCTTTCATGGCAATTATTATTTGATAAATATTTAACTAAACGACATATTGGAGTATGAATTATACTCGACGCTACTACAGCAAGCTCATATTTTTGAAATAAGTTACGTAAAACTACGAAATATCAGAATAACATCTGGCTTCACATTCCCCACTCGAACCCGCGAAGTACAAATCATCTACACATACAAGGAAACATCCATAGAACAATATTAATCGACATACTACACATGGAAATCAAATGGTGTACTTACATTTTCACAATGGTGTATCGCTGCAGGTTAAAAGAGTCTTTTATTTATTTCATATACGAAACGAGATAAATAAAATAAACAGCGCGCGTACAAATACACTCATTCACACTCAAAGCAACACTGACGGCAGTGACGGGATGTTTTATTTTTTATCAGATCAGCTGATTCAGATCGTTCCATCGAGTCAACTGAGCCGAACTTTAACGAGTTTTCTCCCACAGATTCAAAATATGAAGATGGCGAATTTGCTTTTGATTTGCTTAAATGTCAAATAAGATTTCTATTCATGTTTCGTATTTAAAAGTAATTACTTTCATGTCAATCTTTATAAAATAAACGATAAGAAATATTGAAGTAATTGTGGGTGTTGGTGGAGTGTTGGTGGCAAAGGCTGGTGGTGTATTCGTAGAGTTGGCGAAGTGTTGGTGGTCTGTTGGTGATGATGGAGGGGTAGAGGGAGGATCATATTAGGTCTTGTAACTAAAACTAATTGTTTTTATGTTCATTTTCATAAAATAAGAGATAAGAATATCGTATTGGCGAAGATGAAGGGCAGAGTAATGGTGTCGTTTGGTGAGAGTGTTGGTGGTGTATTCGTAGAAGCGGTGTGTTGGTGGAGTTGGTGGTGAAGTTGGTTGTCTATTAATTATTTTGGTAGGAATATATTATTCATGTATGTACGTACATGCGTGCATAAACTTAGACGGTAGGAAACCTTGGAGGAATAACTATTATTCCCAGAGAAGGAACACCTCCTTCAGCCAAACCTCAACTACGTAAAGTCACCATAGGCCTAGACTGACTTTTTTTATGGAAATATCCCTATTTCCTTTAGCAAATAAGTTAAACAGCAAGTGCTAGTTCTTATATCTTTTAGCAGCCTTCCCTTAAGAGGCTAGTACCATTATTGCATCTCAGGCGGTTAACTGTAGGCATTTCTAGAGGGTTCTTTGCAGTATCTGTCCCTTAGTCCCTAGACCACAAAGGTACACCTACTTTATAGCTTTCTACTTTACCTCTGATTCCATTGTGTTGCTTTTCAAGTTATTTCAACTTCATATTGCAATAAGTGAGGATATATATATATATATATATATATATGTGTGTGTGTGTGTGTGTGTAGGTAGATAGACAGACAGACATATATAAATCTATCTATCTTACCATGAATGTATACATATTCATGTATTTGTGTTTACAGTATGGATATATATATATACATTTATATATTATATGGATATACATGT
>NC_090738.1:6851953-6864453 GCF_036898095.1 Palaemon carinicauda | reverse complement strand
ATTTATAGTTACCCTTAATATTATTGTATTAGTTGTATTTAGATTGTATTTTAATTGTGTTTTCATTGGTTATTATAGAAAATACTATAATAGTAATATATTTGTATTGAGAAAAATTATATAAATCTTTTCACGTGAGATATAGGATGTTAAAAGAATCGGAAAAGTGTCTTTTTATTCGGGATATTTGCTAATTTTCAATATATATGCGTTTCGTTATTTCCCGAAGGTAATCTACGCTTCCACGATGTACATTGGCGTATAATGAACTGTTTCTAACTTGCGTATAGTGACCCTTTAGTTGGTGGCACTCGGACAATTTAGCGAAAACTGTTTTGTCCAGTTTGGCTGGACATGAATATGACGGACAAGAGTTGTCCGGTTGTGAACTGTGGAAAGGTTTGGCTCAGAAATTAATTACCTTTATATACTATATATATATATATATGTATATATATATATGTGTATATATATATGTATATATATATATATGTATATATATATATATATATCTGTATACTATATATATATGTATATATATATGTATATATATATATATATGTATATATATATATGTATATATATATGTATATATATATATATGTATATATATATGTATATATATATGTATATATATATATATATATATATGTATATATATATATATATATATGTATATATATATGTATATATATATATATGTATATATATATATGTATATATATATATATGTATATATAATATATATGTATATATATATGTATATATATATGTATATTATATATATATATATATATGTATATATATATATATATATATGTATATATATATATGTATATATATATGTATATATATATATGTATATATATATATATATATATATATATTGTGATTCGCATATCTCAAAAACACTTTGACTGAATCTCATGAAATTTGGTGGGATGATTGGCCATGATCCAAGGACAAATCGATTAGATTTAGAGAGTGATTGGGTCAAAGGTTAAGGTCAGGAAAAAGGTAAAAACCATCTTTTTTTATATCGTGCATAATTTTTATACGATTTGCATGAAACTAGTCAAAAAGTGCATAATTTAATTGCCTATCTTGTGATGTTGGCGAAGGTATGCGCTCTACCGAGTGCTCGTTCTAGTCAATGATTTTATTTCCTTTATGATCTATCTCCGTAGTTGGAGATATTTATATTTAGTTGTAGAAAGTGCCCTAAGGGCTTCGATAATGTGGATTTAACAAACACTCATTACGCTGTGTGATACGCCAAATACTTGAAGAGAGGATGCTGTACAATAAACTGATTTTGTAGGTCCTATAGTGAGTAGGATTTCCCTGTGATAGGACCAGGAAAACAGTAACCCTTAGCAAGCAAGCAAAGGACTAAAGCAAATTGTTTACGCAATGGGAGAAGCGATATCAATTGTTCGAGCATCCATACGCAATATTATTCGAGTTTACCACCGGCTGCTATCATATTATTTTGCGTATAGTAACTGTCTTTCGGTGTGATCAGTAGCCCTACTCGCTTTGTATTTTATGTGAAGTGATCAGGAATTTCAGATTTGATATCAGGATATGTAGAAGTTATGCTGGCGGTTAGAAAACGAAAGAATGTTCTTCGAATTTCGGTAAATAAATTGCTTGCTTGCTTACATACTCACTCACTCACTCACTCACTCACTTACTCACTCACTCACTCACTCACTATTTACTCCTCACTCACTCCTCACCCACTTTCTCACTCCTCACTCATTTTCTCACTCCTCATCTCACTTTCTCACTCCTCCCTCCTCCCTCACTCACTCACTCCTCAATCCTCACTCCCTCCTCCATCTCGCCTCCCTCCTCCTCCCGCCTCCCTTCTCCTCCAACCTCCCTCCTCCCTCACTCACCTCACCACCTCTCCTCCCTCACTCACTCACCCACCCCTCCTCCCTCACTCACTCACCCACCCCTCCTCCCTCACTCACTCACCCACCCCTCCTCACTCACTCACTCACCCACCCCTCCTCACTCACTCACTCACTCCTAATTCCTCACTTACTCACTCATTCCTCATTCCTCATTCCTCACAAACTCACTTCCCACTCATCACTCCCTCCTCAATCCTCATTCACTCATTTTCCACTCATCACTCTCATTCCTCACTCACTCACTTCCCACTCATCACTCCTCACTCACTCCTCACTCACTCCTACCTCACTCACCCCCATCTCCCTCCCTCCTACCTCACTCACCCCTCCTCCCTCACTCACCCATCCTCCCTCCTCATTCCTCACTCACTTCTCACTGATCTCATTACTTACTTGCTTACTTACTTACCTAATTTCTTACTCACTCACTCACTCACTCATTTACTTAATTGCTTGCTTGCTTATTTACCTACTTAAATTTACTTACTTACTTGCCTAAAAGCTTGCTTGCTTGCTTACACAATGCAACCCTACGCACTACATGACCTCCAAGATCAGTTTGTTGTACTTATACGTTCTTGGGCAATTTGCGTATCACTGCGTAAGTTGTATTAATTTATCACATCCACATTATCAAAACGCATCAATAGGCCCCCCCCCCCAAAGCATCTGTGTATGGAGGTCATTTCAGCAATCTTAGCCTGATGGAAGTCATTTAACCATGTTTCAGATAATGCTAATATGTCGAAATATTTCTCATTTATCAAATCTTGAATTTCAATAGACCTATTACTAGCAGATTGCATAGCAACTTTAAACTCATTGCCTTCGTAAGGCTGGTCATTTTTATAAGTCCAATTTGACTAAGTTGTCAACCTGTTCTTTCCAATACAGCCCCGAGTCGATGTTGATTATTTGAAGTTATATTTGAGGATTTGTGAGAAGTTTTTAAGGTACAATCGTAATCTTAGAGTGTGTTGGGGCTGTCAGGGGATTGGGGGGAGGGACAGGTGATTGGGGGGAGGGACAGGTGATTGGGGGGAGGGACAGGTGATTGGGGGGAGTGGGCAGGTGATTGGGGGGAGTGGGCAGGTGATTGGGGGGAGGGACAGGTGATTGGGGGGCGGGGGGGGGGGACAGGTGATTGGGGGCGGGGGGGGACAGGTGATTGGGGGGCGGGGGGGAGGTGATTGTGGGGGAGGGAGCCAGGTGATTATGGGGAAGGGAGCCAGGTGATTGTGGGAAGGGGGAGCAAGTAATTGTGTGTGTGTGTGTGGGGGGGGGGTATGTGGAACCAGTCGTGTTTGACAAAATGAATTACTCGCATACCATTTGAGATACATACATTGCTTTTGTAAGGAGTATTAACTCTCTCTCTCTCTCTCTCTCTCTCTCTCTCTCTCTCTCTCTATAATGAAACTTTTCCTCTTGAATCTGACGGGTAGAATCTGCGCCAATTGATGAATATTACGTAAACTGTCATTCAAAATTGTTCGTAAAATTCTTAACCAGTTGGCATTAATTGGTGTGTATGCAGTAGTACATAATACAATCAACCTTGATACATATTACACGCTCATTCCTTTGTTAATTACTGTATAAGTATATATATATATATATATATATATGTATATATATATGTATATGTATATATATATATGTATATATATATATGTATAGTATATATATATATATATGTATATATATGTGTATATATATATGTATATGTATATATATATATGTGTATATATATATGTATATGTATATATATATAATATATATATAACTTTGTCAGTAATTAATGGTCATGAAATAAAAAGTATTTGCTTGGTAAACCTAATTTCAGTTTGTGTAGTCCTTAATGAATCCTACGTTTATTGAATTGTCCTATGACTCTTTTATCAATAGCAATAGAAATATTAATGGTATTACCTATAAAATTCATAGATAAGAAGTAAACAAAACTACACAAATTTTACTTAATTGAATGTTGGGTTTCTCAGAAATATTTATGCATGAAGAAAATTACTTTCCAAATCGTTAGGAATCACAATTTTTTACACATGTAATTTATATACATAAATTTTTGTGCATTTTGCAATTCATTACTGGAGATTTAAACCTTTTTAATTGCCCTAGTTATTAATTCAATATGTTTTAGTGATTTTTACGTCAGTGTTTTTATTGTAACAGAATTTCTTAGTGATTTGAACATTCAACTGTATTGTGTATGTTGAATTTGGTACAAATTTAATTAAATATTTTTGATATTAGCCTTTCTTATAAACGAAGTTGAGTTTGAGAATTTGAAAAATTTGGAAGATAAATTCAAGGTCTGAGAGAGAGAGAGAGAGAGAGAGAGAGAGAGAGAGAGAGAGGAATGACTTTAGGAATGATTGGCAAAGTCAGGTGTTTTCTGACCAAAATCTGAAAGCTATCATAACACACGACACCAGCACGGATTCCCGGTTCAGAAATGCCGTGCAGTGCATCGTGTCAGTTATTAAAAATCTTTGTGTGAGGTGTGTATGAGGGTGCAGGGGTACTGAGATTACCATTTGAAATGTCAAAAATCTGAGACACGTAAATTCTCGTGCTATTTTGCCAGTTTTCGTATTTTACATATGTTTGTACCCCTTTGCCTTAAAGGTTTTAAAGGTCGCTCATGAATGGCAGAGGCAAGGGGACAGTGACATTGCCCTAGCAATCAAGACAATGCCCTAGAGACTGACCATATTACATATGATCAGCGCCCAAGCCTCCTCTCCATCCAAGCTAGGATCAGGGAGGGTCAGGCAGTGGCTGCTGATGACTCAACGGATAGACCTATAGGCGCCCCCAAACCTTCCAACCTTAGCTCACAAGGATGGTAAGGTTGCAGACACTAATGGCACTAATGAGTCTGAGCGGGACTCGAACCCCCGACTGGCAAACACCAGGCAGAGACGTTACCAATCAGGTCACAGAACGTTTTTTCTATACATACATACATAAAGTAGAATCTTGTTTTTCCGAAATGTATAAGTCATAGATTTCAAGAATGGGGTTTTCTGTAAACAACCATTTAAATGTTACGGCATTTTTACTAATATACAGCTATCACCGTCTGAAATATATTTTTTCGTATATTTAAGTTCTATTTTAGTTTAGTGTAATTATTCTTATTATATTGTGGCTCATTATCTGCGCATATTTAACTACTCGATTTATTAGAACGTTAATTAGCAGGCTAACTACATCCTGTAGACACCAGTCAATTTGTTTAAAACTTACGTACGTTATTTAATAGGCAAAGTTTATTAAAAAAGTTCTCTCTCTCTCTCTCTCTCTCTCTCTCTCTCTCTCTCTCTCTCTCGGAGAACCTCCCTGCCTTTCCATCTGCTGAATTGGGATTCGAGATCCTTTCAACGTACGATAATTTCGTCGTATTTATTGAATAGATGAATTTCCTAAATACGTACTAAATATCCTTGTTCATTTCCCAAGTACCAATTTCCTGTTGGAGTCCTTTGGCTTTATAGAATCCTGCTTTTCCAACCAGGGCAGTGACTTAGATAATAATAATAATAATAATAATAATAATAATAATAATAATAATAATATATAATAATAATAATAATAATAATAATAATATGATTAATTGACTGTTTGTTGACCCTCTGTTATACATTGCTTCCATTTTTCATTTTGTTAAATGATCTTGAAAAGTGAATGATCATTAGAAATTACATCTCGATGAACTGGCTGCCAAATTAGATCAATTTCTTAAACGGTGTTGACCTTTCTGTATTTCTTACGATACTACAACAGCTTCATATTAACATGTCTTATTGCTTAATCGGTTACTTATCTACTTACCTAATTACTTACAATGTTACTTCAGAACGCTTATGTGGTCTCATGCCACACAGATGTCTTGGACACAAAGTAGGATTCGATAGATTTTATGTCACGTAGAAAGTTTCAATCTCAAATATTTGGAGAATTATATCCTTTAGTCATAATCAATTATCAAATTTACCTTAACGTAACCCAGAGAAAACCAGAAAATAATTAATTTTCCTTAAAAAACTTAAATCATTATTAGTTATGTTAGGCGGGATATTGTCCATTGAAAATTTGCTGTTCATAATCAGTTTCATATTTGATACTAATTATGTATTTTTCTTTTTCCCAGATGGTGTGATTGACATAACAGGTAAGAGGGTATTACCATGACTTTTAAAAAGCTAGGGAATTTTGTTGATAATAAACCCAGTCGTTAATGATGGTCCCCCGGAGACACGAAGTCGATTTAAGAACAAGTTTGCATCTCATTTATAATTATAAAATCTTGTATTCTGTAAATCTAAATATCCTTCTGTGTCTCCTGGCTGGTGACGTCTGCATGTGGAAACCTGGCGGTGGGACATATTAAAGGATTTCGGTTCCTTTAATGTAACGCAAGCATGTGGCATCAGTACTGACTGGTTGCGTAGATTTCAATACTTCTCTTGTAACGTAAGACTTTAGATTCAAATATAATAGGTCTTTGCATTTTAGTTACTGTACTTTGTTTCACTAGTGTCTATTAGATATTGAAACTTGTTTATACTGGTTAGTACAGTGGTAACGTGATCGCCTATAGCATTCACATGGCGACAGATGGATCCCAGACCGGGACTAATAAATTTAAAGATGTTTACTGGACCACACTAGTGGAGCTGGGCTTGGCCGGCTGACGTTCTGGCGAGTATCTATTCTCATGAATCTGAAACCACAAACCTTTAACCTTTTAAATAATCTGTCATTAAAAATACAGAGTATAGTGGAGTCTCTGATTGGTTAAAGTCAATCTTCGACTAAGGGCCCCACTTTTGGGGAATTTGTCACAATCGGTGATTTCTGCTGTTCAGGACATAAATCTTTGGTACTATGATCAATATCTGTCTTGGTTTTGGGGGGAGGGAAAATGTATTTTTAGCGCTCAAATATCCTTATGTCAATCAGAATTTAGCAATCATTTTCTCTCTAGGTGAATATTCAAAAACTGAAATTTGGTTTTGATATGTAAGGTTAGTTTATAGTAATATTTAATGACAACAATTAAAATTTGGCTTACCAATATTTAAATTTAGTTTGATAATTTTAATAAGCATTTTGAAATTTGGTTTCAATATGTAAAATCAGTTTATAATAAATTTAATTACAATTGAAATTTGGCTTCAGTATGTAAGGTTAGTTCATAATAATATCTCGTTACTATGACACTCAATATTGTATAGGTTTACGAATATATCTTAATAGGACACATTGAAATCAAGACACAAATAGGCTCTGAATATTTTATTAATGTTTGTGGTATCATAAAGAAATTTATGAAAAGCCAATACATTTTATATTAAGATCCAAGTGTCAAATGATTATTTCTGATAGAATTGTTAAATCTTATTTAGGGGAATTCTAAGGGCTATCGAGAAATGTATTTTTCATCAGTCAAAGATTCATTCCAGTCATGGACTTGGGAAAAGAAGGTCCAGGTTTTTAAACAAGCGCTTTTAATTGGGGTGTGGTTGGCCTATGCGGTGACGTCCCTGACTGGTGTTCCCCGGACTGGGGTTCGAGTCCCGCTCAACTAGTTAAGGCCGGTTAACAGGGGGGGGGGGGGGTAGTTCACTGGCGCCAATAACTAATAGCCAATAAACTTTCCAGGAGAGTAAGCCTTTGCTTTGCTGAGTAAACTATCCCCGAGTAGAAGAGCCTTTAGTCCCTTTGGTCGTTGCAACCTCACCATCCTTGTGAGCTACCGATTGGGGGTTTGGAGGAGCCTATAGGTCTACCTGCTGAGTCATCAGCAGCCATTGCCTGGCCTTCCTTGGTCCTAGCTTGGGTGGAGAGTTGCTTGGGCGCTTATCTTATGTAGGGCACTGTCCCTTGCCTCTGCCATTCATGAGTGGACCTTTAAACCTTTTGTAAACATTGGAGGGAATCGGGGTAAAAGCATATACTTTTCAGACTGATTTTTTTTACGCTTACGCGAATTTTTATGACTTTGAACATATAGAAATTTGAATAAGAGGCGATTTTCTTACATAAGACTTAAATTGGCGAATAATTATTTTTTATTTTGAAGTTCGACAAAATCTTCTTTTTTTTTTTTTTTAACGCGTGATAAGTTCCAAATCTGTGAGATTGCTCGACAGTCATTTTCTGTTTTTGAGAGCATTGTAGTCTAGTTTTTAATCGTAGTTGTTGGTAAAGAAAGAAACGGAGACATTAGCCTACCAGTGCCTGGTTCTAGGCCTATATTCCTTTTTAAAGCCATTGATGAAATTAAAAGGCCGTATTTTCGTAAAATCAAGTCGATATTCAGCTTAGAAATTACGGTACTGAGTTCCAGTTACATATTCTGATTTGATTTGGGAGAAAAAAAATGCGAATTTTCTCACATTTTGAAGGCTGTGAAAACTGTTGGTGGCGAGGAAATGTTGTAAAATACTGTTTGATACCCTCCGCCAACGAAGTTGGAAGGAGGGTTTATGTTTTCTCCGTTTTTTTTTTTCTTTTTTTTTTTTTTTTTTGTGAACAGCTTCCTGGCCACAATTTCGATCATAGACTAATGAAACTTGCAGGTGTTAACTGTGACGTAAAAACCTGTAAATGAGTAAATTTTGGAAGGTCAAGTCAAAGGTCAAGGCCACAGTCAAGCAAAATGTCCAATTCACGTAATCAGCCATAAGTTTAGACATCGTTTTCACAGACTCAACTTGGTTCATATTTGAGTGCACGAAAATCCACGCCAATTAATACATGTCAAGGTCAAAGGTCAAGATCAAGGTCGAGCAAAAGGTCAAGAAATAAGCTGCCTCGGCGGAGGTCCGCGCTCTACTGAGTACCCCTCTAGTTTTGGTCTATTTTTCCCTCAAAAAGCGTAAGAAGGAACCGTGAATTTGATGTGATTGGTGTAAGAGTTATTTTGACGTAGAGTATACATACATACATACATACAAACTAATTCATTTGTTGATATGTAAATACAGTCAGTGAGTTCTTCAACATACACATATAACATAAATACTTCAAAATATTCTATCTCAGCAGCTTGGAGTTCCATATTCTGTAAAATTCAAAGATTTCATATAAAGTCAATGCCATATTTTTTGCAAAGGCACTTCAGTCCTTCGACACAGTCTACCCAGTGCAGGTTCTTACTTGGTCCTTCCGATCTTTGCGTAAAAGATATCCTTTTTACTTCTGACAACGAAGTTGGGAGGAGGTTATGTTTTTGCCCCTATTTGTCAGTTTGTCTGTTTGTGAACAACTTCCTGGCCACAGTTTTTAGTAGTGAAACTTTCAGGGATTAATTGTTTATGCTGAGACGTGGATGTGATTCCATTTGAAAGTCCTAGGTCAAAGGTCAGGTCAAGGTTGAGCAAAAGGTCGTCAGAATAAGCTGCCTTGGCGGAGGCCTGCACTGTGAGTGTTTTTCTAGTTTAATTCGGTTTTGATAGGTACCTCTCTCTCTCTCTCTCTCTCTCTCTCTCTCTCTCTCATCATTATTTGAAGGTATTAATCATAAAATCATTTGAAACATTATGACGTAGATTATATTCCCGGAAACAGATTATTTATAGGTTTAGATTAAGTCGTCCTTATGTCAGCTCATGCAATTAAACAAGTGTTTGGTGGAATAAGGGACTCTATACTAACAAGACACCGAAATTCAGTGTAAATGTGAAGCAGGAAAGTGCTGTGAAAAAAGACATAAATCAAAACAAGGTCTTTTCTTAGCTTATTTTTCTTAGAAAATATTCTTGGGAAACTGAAAATTTAAATGATTTGTTTCATATTAAACTAAAATATTTTTACTTCATAATAAATTATCGGACAGGTATAAACACCTCATTAGTTAATTAATGACTAAACTTTTACTGCTAGTGGGGGGGGGGGTGTCCTTTCTAACTTTTACTGCTAGTGGGGGGGGGGGTGTCCTTGTCTAACTTTTACTGCTAGTGGGGGGGGGGTCCTTGTCTAACTTTTACTGCTAGTGGGGGGGGGGTGTCCTTGTCTAACTTTTACTGCTAGTGGGGGGGTGTCCTTGTCTAACTTTTACTGCTAGTGGTGGGGTGTCCTTGTCTAACCTTTACTGCTAGTGGGGGGGGTGTCCTTGTCTAACTTTTACTGCTAGTGGGGGGGGGTGTCCCTTGTCTAACTTTTACTGCTAGTGGGGGGGGTGTCCTTGTCTAACTTTTACTGCTAGTGGGGGGGGGGGGGGTGTCCTTGTCTAACTTTTACTGCTAGTGGGGGGGGGGTGTCCTTGTCTAACTTTTACTGCTAGTGAGGGGGGTGTCCTTGTCTAACTTTTACTGCTAGTGAGGGGGTGTCCTTGTCTAACTTTTACTGCCAGTGGGGGGGTGTGTCCTTGTCTAACTTTTACTGCTAGTGGGGGGGGGGTGTCCTTGTCTAACTTTTACTGCTAGTGGGGGGGGTGTCCTTGTCTAACTTTTACTGCTAGTGGGGGGGGGTGTCCTTGTCTAACTTTTACTGCTAGTGGGGGGGTGTCCTTGTCTTTTTTCAACCTATATCTATCTAGTTACAGTATATCTCTATCTATCTATCCATCTATCTATCTCTATCCAGGTGCCATGTTCTCGACGTGGCCTGTCAATTGCCTCCACCTGGTCCTGTCTCTAGCTCTCTATATGAATTGTCCAGCTGTTACATTCTTATTTACATCCTCCAGTAAGCTGTTACAGAAACTGTTTCCTTTGCCGGCCTCTTACTCTTCTCCTCTCTATCTTTCCCGTAAGGCACAAAGGTTTGATCTTTCCTCATGACATGTACCAGAAATTCCATCTGCCTCCTCCTTATCACTTTTAGAAGTGATCTCTCCTGATTCACTCTTATCAATACCTTCTCATTTGTTTCTCTCTCTCTCTCTCTCTCTCTCTCTCTCTCTCTCTCTCTTCTGTACAACCAATAATTTAGCTGCATTTTATTTTCATTTTTCGACTAGTCAAACCAAATGGTTTTTCTCCATATTTGCTCTTCGTTACGAAGACGGCCTGACCCTCTCATCAGTGAATTCTTACCTCCGCCAGTGCAGATGGGAGGAGGTTATGTTTTCGCCCCTGTTTGTGTGTGTGTGTATGTATGATGTTTATGAACAGCTTCCTGGCCACAATTGAAACTTTCAGGGATTATTTGTTATATCGAGTCGTGGGAGTGGTTCCATTTTGAAAGTCCTAGGTCGAAGGTCAAAGGTCGAGGTCGATCAAAATGTCAAGAAATGAGCTGCCGTGGCCGACGTCTGCTCTGTACTGAGTGCCCCTTTAGTTTTGAATAAGTTTTCAATCTAAAAATATGAAGTCTTATATAGTGTTAAACACACTTAACAGTTCGTTTAGTATAAAGGCAATAAGTTGAATGCGTTTTGCACAAATTAATTTTGTTAATAATGTTTCATATGGACATTTCCGGTGACAATGTCATTTTGATGAAATAATAGTGGTTATTAAAATGATCCACGTGGCTGCACAAGGCTTCAATATTGTCTTTCAATATTTTGTGAACTAAGCAACTTGGATCGAAGGCGTAACTTTAACTTTGTGTGTACTTTAATTCCTCCTCAAACTACTATAATATTTTGTCATTTTGTGGTCGAAGTAAATGGTAGTGTTTGTAAGAATGTTTCCTACACTATGCAAAGATGTTTTCTATGTAAGGAAATTCATTGTTTTAATTGATCTACAACTATAGGGGCACTCAATAGAGCGCAGACCTCCACCCGGAAGGTTATTATTCGACCTTTTGTTCGACTTTGTTCGACCTTAACATGTATTAATTGGCATTTTTTTTCACTCTTATATGAACCAAGTTTGAAGTCTGTGACAACGATGTCCAAACTAATGGCTGATTACACGAATTAGAGATTTTGCTTGACCGTGACCTTAATCTTTGACCTTGATCTACCAAGATTTAATCATTTCCAGCTCTCTACTTAATAGTTAATCCCTGCAAGTTTCATTACTCTACGATTAAAATTGTGGTCAGGAAGTTCTTCACAAACAAACACACACACAAACAAAAACACATGCAGGATATAAAACATAACATCCTTTCAACTTCGTTGGCGAAGGTAATAATCAACAACATAAATAGTTTGGACTTTATCAAGGGTGGTCGTACAGGACCAGTGCTTCTGTTGAGTTTTAGCCCAGAATGACTTTAGCCCTGAAAGACTTTAGCCCAGAAAAACTTTAACCCAGAATGACTTTAGCCCTGAAAGACTTTAGCCCAGAAAAACTTTAGCCCAGAATGACTTAGCTTCATATGTTGTAACAATTTTCATTTTAATCCAACTTAGCGTACAAGTGAATTGAATGTTCCCATTTGGCAATGTAACGTCTTTGCTTGGCGATTGACAGACTGGGGATCGAGTCCCATTCAAACTTTCTAATTCCTTTGGTCGCTGCAACCTCACCATCCATGTGAGCTAAGGAAGGGGGTTTGGGGGAGCCTATAGGTCTATCTGCTGAATCATCAGCAGCCATTGCTTGGCCCTCCCTGGTCCCAGCTTGGATGGAGAGAGGGGTC
>NC_090738.1:6824453-6846953 GCF_036898095.1 Palaemon carinicauda | reverse complement strand
TATTATTATTATTATTAGCTAAGTTACAACCCTAGTTGGAAAAGCAGGATGCTATAAGGCATATACGGGCTCCAACCGGGAAAAAAGCCCAGTGAGGAAAGGAAATAATGAAATAGATAGAATAGTGTGCTTGAGTGTACCTTCAAGCATGGGAACTCTGTCTTGGAATAGAGAGTTCTCTTGCTTGAGGGTACACTCGGGCACACTATTCTATCTTATTTCTTTTCCTCTTATTTTTTTTTTTTAAGTTTTTATAGTTTATACATGAAAGATCTGTTATAATGTTCTTACTTTCCTTTTAGTATTTTATATCAATTGTTCATTACTTTTCTTTTAGTTTATTTATTTCCTTCCCTCACGAGGCTATTTTTCCCTGTTGGAGCCCCCGGGCTTATAGCAGCCTGCTTTTCCAACTAGGGTTGTAGCTTAGACAATAATAATAATAATAATAATAATAATAATAATAATAATAATAATAATAATCTGGTTAGTCAACGTCCCAGTATCACTCTTAGTGGTAGTATCTCGACGGGTGGCTGGTACCTTGGCCAACCTACAACCTGCTAAGAAATAATCACGAATTTTATTTGTTCACATCTAGTCATAGCATTTTACATTACTGGAAATTCGTTGGTAATTAATTATATTCAATTTATTTAAAACTGAAATCTAGTGATTTATAAGCCATAATGAAAGAATAATGTTGAAACTGTAACGACAAATTTAATATTAATTGGATGAAATATGACATATTAAAGATATTTTTAATATATAATTGTGATTTACGAAAGTATATGGTAGATAAATGGTTTAAGCCCGCTGTAAAACGACATAAAGGAATCATTACTCTCACACCGAAAGGAGACTTAGATCATATTATTAACTGGAGACCAATAACAATACTAAATGTAGATTTTAAAGTCATAGCTAAAATAATAACCAACAGATGTAAAAATGTAGTAGATTTAATAATATTCGCTGAACTGTTCAGCTGTCTTGAAAGCAGGTCAATAATCAATTTAAACGTCTTAATGAGGGATATTATGGTTTACAAAAATGAAAATAACAAGGAGGCAGCTTTGATAAACTTAGACTGGTCAAAAGCTTTTGATCGTGTAGATCATGAACTCTTATTTGCAATATTAGAGAAATTTGGTTTCGACAGTAGTTTTATCCAGTTGATACAAATGTTATATGAAGATGCTGAAAGTGTTATAAGCATAAACGGAAACCTCTCTGATCCATTTTTCATCAGGAAATCCGTAAGTCAGGGATGTCCATTATCCATGATGTTATTTATTGTGTATCGAGAACCTTTCTACAGAATGATACAAAGACAGCTTTCAGAGTCTTCCTTAAAATGACCCAATCAACTGAATGTGTTTTCGGTCATGCTGATGATTCTGTTATTATTGTAACTCGCGACGAAGGTCTTTTAGAATGTATAAATGTAATCAACGAATATGAAAAAGCGTCTGGTGCCATTTTGAATAAAGAGAAGACTTCCATTTTAGGTATAGGATGTCGGAAAAACCGAACGGTATGGCCAATTAATGGCCACCAGTTTCTTCAGGATTCATGTAAAGTATTATACCATACTATTAATTATCAGAAAAGTGTTGAGTTGAACTGGTCCTCTTTGGAAGATAAGATTACCAAGATGGTTGGTATTTTTCAAGCCATTTAGAGAAGCCTCATCCATATCTTACATCATAATAATGTCTAGAGAAACAGTATCTTGACATTTATAAAATAATCTTAAAGAGAAATGCTCGTATCTAGTTTTGGCAAAATTGGATTAGCACAACAGGAGGGGTCCAAAATTGCCAACGAATTAATTAGGTAACATTTTTAATTTAGAAAAAGTGGAAAGTCACTTGGATGATATATAAAGCGGAAAATATATATTTTTTTAACTATAAATTCATCCTCCTGGTAAACAGGTCATGAATAAAATATTTAGTTTAATTCCTTTCTTTCTAAGTCGAAAGGTTTGCAGCCCTTATCAACCAGTGGACAAGGATGTAAACATTAGATTCTTTTAGTTTTTAACTTATATAACAACAAACTATTTATAACCAAAACAATCAGTTCAGATAACCATAAAAAGTTTCTTGTTAGATGTATGAAGACAATATAGTGATAAAAGTAGTAATCTGGCATATAATTCTTCACAAACCCTTTAATCTATATTCTAAAGGAACCACCACCACATGACACTATATCAGAAAGGTTTATTATCATTAAGATATCAATTTTGGACCTATTCTCAATGCCCTATTTAATTTATCTACTTATCCCTAGATTCCATATGATTTAGCAGCCCAATAAGTCTGGAATATTAATTCGAAAAGGGTAAAATTCGTAAGGAAACGAACCAGAATAGCCAAGAATATTTTTAGTGTGTCTAGAATTATGCTGTAAATTATCGTAGTTATAAGCATTAATAAGAACCGTAACCAGAGAGAAGGATCCAATGTAGTACCGTCTGGCCAGTCAAAAGACGCCATAACTCTAGCGGTAGCATCTCAACGGGTGGCTGGTGCCCTGGCCACCCTACTACCTATACATATATACACACATGTGCTGTATATATATATATATATATATATATATACAGTACATATTCGAATATAAAATGTTATTTTAAGACATATTCATATAGACACATTAATTTTTCTGTCCAGGTATTATCATCACTATCTGTTTTACTCAAGCAAAGATCTTAATTTGCCCAAGATGTTATAAGTATTCCAAGCTGCTTTCTAAAGATGTTCCCCAAATATGCAATTGAACCAAAATATGTTATATACTTTATCATCGAGGTAGACAATAACCACATCATTGATGTTCCCATTCAATACAGGACAACACTGAATCCATTGCTTTAATTGCATTCCATGTCTGCTGCAACAATAGTGTGTAGTTGTATTTCGATATTCTCCTTAGCAAGTCCAAGTTCGAAGAGATGAATGTGTTATAAATAGCAAATATTTTTGTAAAATAGATACTCTCTTTCTCTACACACACACACACATATATATATGTATATATATATACATACACACACACACACACACACACACACACACATATATATATATATATATATATACACATATATACTCATCTGATTGCCTATAGCAAACCTACCTAGTATGGGTGGGCCTGATTAGCACAGCTTTGCTGATCATGTCGATACACAAAACATTCCAATACGTAAAGTTATCCCTGGTCAGAAAAGATATATATATATATATATATATATTTATATATTTATATATTTATATATTTATATATTTATATATTTATATATATATATATATATATATATATTTATATATATATATATATACACTGTACAGTATATATGAGAGTAAAACATATTATCTAAAACCCATTATTTGAAACTTCTGATACATTTTATGAATCTTAAACAGTGAGATCATGTAACAATTAAATTACATAATGAACTGTCTGCCTTAACCTATAATAGTGATGATGATAATATTAAACAATATATTAACCCTTATATTAACACACCATCCCAGACAAAGTTATCAAAACCTCTGGTACATTTAAAAATTATTCATAGCAACAAGATGATGATGTTTGCAGATATAGATTTTTGCTAAACTATTAATATTGATATATCTTTTGTCTTACAAATATCTCTGGTATTTGATAGTACATCTGGGTTTTTTACGCAATGAAGGAGAAATAGTGTAGTGCTTCAGGTTATTATTATTATTATTATTATTATTATTATTATTATTATTATTATTATTATAAAAAGAAAGCTACAATCTTCAATGTTTTTATTAGTTTCTTATTAGGTAAATTGACGAAGCCTCCTGCGAGACACTGATGAAGAATTCAGAAATAAATTAAATTCTATACTCTATTTTTTATAGCGGTGCATATTTGCACTTGACTCACAGGGATGCCCTTTTAGCTCGGAAAGTTTCCTGATACCTGATTGGTCGGAAGTATTTTTGTCCGAACACCTTCATTGTTCTCGAATGATTACCAAGTAATGTGAATCGAAACTTATTTATTAACCTATATTTCCCAATATATATATGTTTTGTCAATAAACAATGTGAAAGAATAAATATATTATAAAGAATCGTCTTGGTAAGTCTAAATTTAATAACACCATCCGCCGAAGTCAACGACAGCAGCTTGTTTTCGGATGCACGCTTTGTAATTTTGTAATTTTTCACATATTTTAACACAAATTGGAATAGATTACACTCAGCATAAGTTAAACATGTTATTATAAACTTTCTTTGAATACCAGAACTTACAAAAAACATGGAATTAATGAAACCCGATATTTGTGAAAATTTATGGGGAGGTAAAAGAACAGCCTGTAGCGGCCAGGCGGAAAAACGATCCCTTCTGACTCGTAGACGCAGTATTTTTTTTTTCTTTCGTAATATAGTTCGGCCTATTCCTTTCAGTTTAAATAGTCTTACATTGTTACTCTTCGTATTATTTTGCTTAGTATTTTCCCACATTCCTGTTCCTCACCTAATATCTATCTATTTTCCCCGATATCCCTTCTTTCATATATGGGATATCCGCACTACGATTCCTTATTTCTTATCCTCTGTCGAAAGTGATGGCTTGAAGGGAAGTGCGTGCTAGTCTCATTAAAATAGTGTAGAGGCGGGAATAAAAAAAAAAAATACTATGCTATCAGGTTTACAGAATAGGTTATACTTGCTACACAGCATAAAATTTATGTTATTATTATTTACATACTTACTGACGTAAGATGCAAAACATAAGGAATCGTAGTGCGGATATCTCATAGGCCTATATGAAAGAAGGGATATCGGGGAAAATAGATAGATATTAGGTGAGGAACAGGAATGTGGGAAAATACTAAGCAAAATAATACGAAGAGTAACAATGTAAGACTATTTAAACTGAAAGGAATAGGCCGAACTATATTACGAAAGAAAAAAAAAATACTGCGTCTACGAGTCAGAAGGGATCGTTTTTCCGCCTGGCCGCTACAGGCTGTTCTTTTACCTCCCCATAAATTTTCACAAATATCGGGTTTCATTAATTCCATGTTTTTTGTAAGTTCTGGTATTCAAAGAAAGTTTATAATAACATGTTTAACTTATGCTGAGTGTAATCTATTCCAATTTGTGTTAAAATATGTGAAAAATTACAAAATTACAAAGCGTGCATCCGAAAACAAGCTGCTGTCGTTGACTTCGGCGGATTGTGTTATTAAATCTAGATTTACCAAGACGAATCTTTATAATATATTTATTCTTTCACAATTTTTATTGACAAAACATATAAATGATGGAGAAATATAGGTTAATAAATAAGTTTTGATTCACATTACTTGGTAATCATTCGAGAATAATGAAGGTGTTCGGACAAAAATACTTCCGACCAATCAGGTATCAGGAACCTTTCCGAGCTAAAAGGGCACCCCTGTGAGTCAAGTGCAAATATGCACCGCTATAAAAAATAGACTATAGTTACTTTCTAATTCTAATTAAGAATTTGAGCTATTTAGCCATTCCGTTTTCTGTGTACAACTTTGGGAAATCTTTGAAGATGTTACAAACCGAAACTTGAAATAGTTTGTACGACACTGACGAAAATAGTTCGAATTTGTAGGAATTCTTGTACACTGAGTACCATTTTAGATATTATTTACTTATTGTATGGATATTTATTGATGTAATAAAAACGTTTTAACTGTAAACATATAAAATAATACGTTAAGACAAAGTTTAATCCAGTAATTAAACGTTTGAAATCATTCTTTTCCTATTTCGTCTGCTCAAAACTTACGATGACGTCATCCCAACACCTTATTTTAGTGTCCTTGCAGTAGTCAGGAGTACCAGCCTATGAAACCTCAAAAGACGATTAATCACAAAAAATACGATTTATTGAGCTCATTTATCAACACAAATTATTAGAATTCATATAAAGAATATAATTTAGGATTCGTGATACATAATCATACACGCCACTTATATATTACTATTTCTATATTGCATCGTATTCTGTTGGTAATTAGGGTCTTCATTTCGCTTATGATGGGCCAATGCATTATTAGTTTAGGGGAAAAATAAAGTCAGCCTTACTTAAAATGTCGTTAGTTCAATCATATTAGCCTTAATATAAGTATTCAGCAGAACAGTTTAGGAAATCAATTCTAAATGCAAATACTAAAATTTATTTGAAACTATAACTTCCGAGAAAATTGCAAATATGACAATTTTCTAACACCCTTCCTCCCCTGCAGTTAACCAGAACAACCAAGCTTCTCTCAGAGGCCAATAGATGGAGTTGGAAACTTGTTTATAGTTATAATTATCGGGAATTTTGTTAGAAGTAATACTAAAAAGTGACCACGTGGCCAACTAGATATATGAATGCAATATATCACATGACAATAGAAATTCTAATTTAGTGTGGTAATAAAGTTTTGTTTGGAAGCTTCCATTTTTAGCTTGTTGCCTTTCTTAAGGTGTTCATTTCCATTGTTGGTTCCAGACCAAACAAAAAACCCAAACTGGACCAAATCAAATAAAACCATACCAAACCAACCCCACAGTACAACCAAAACCAAAGCAAAAAAAAAAAAAAAAAAAAAAAAAAAAAAAAAAACACCCAAATCAAACCAATCCAGTCCAAACTTAAAACCAAACAGAAATCAAAGCCAAACTAAAAGCAATTAAAAAACCAAAACCCCAGCCAAAACCAAAACCAAAATGAAAACCAAACTAAACCCGAGACAACCCAACTCACCATAACCCAAACTAAACCAAACCAAACCAAAAACCAAACCTAAATGAAAACCAAACCGAACCAATAACCAAACCCATGCCAAACCAAAACAAACCTAACTGAAACAAACCAAACCAAAACCATAACACAACCAAAACTAAACAAAGCCCTAAACTAAACCAAACCAAGCCAAACTAAAACCAAACCAAACCACCAAACTAAAACCAAACAAAACCAAAACCTAATCCAAATCCAAACCAAACCAAACCACCAAATTAAACCAAACTCAACCACCAATCTAAAAATAATCCAAAACCAAAATCAAACCAAACCAAATCACCAAACTAAAACAAAACCAAAACAAAACCACCAAACAAAAAACCAAAACCAAACCAGACCAAACCACTAAACTAAAACCAAGCCAAACCCAAACCCAATCAAAACCAAACCAAACCACCAAACTAAAACAAAACCAAAACCAAACCACTAAACTAAAACCAAACTAAAACCAAAACCAAACCACGAAACTAAAACCAAGTCAAACCCAAACGAAACCAAACCAAACCGAAACCACACCAATGCCAAGATTGATAGATACCATATTAGGGTTAATTTACCATTCTCTTTGACACCCTTTTGTAGAAATGAATCCTTCAGTTCAGATATAAGTTTGCTATAGATTTTGTAACAGATTTGTTTTGTGTTCAAAGGAATAGTATGGCCGTTCAGCGTTTGATTCGACTAAAAGAAAACACATAGATTCGTTGATATTTTAGATTTGTTGCGCATTTAGTTTAGATTTTTGTCTTATTATTTCAATGTTTTTCAATAATTACTACATTCAGTTCAGAGGAAGTAAAAACATAAGTTATAGCTATTGCTGTTCATCTTTAAACAATGAATGCGTATCTTGCTCCCCTTCTCTGTGCAATAGGTTTCATGGCTCTTGGTTAATTGGATATAATAATAATAATAATAATAATAATAATAATAATAATAATAATAATAATAATAATAATAATAATAATAATAATAATAATGACGGGAAAACTCAAAATGGAACTGAAGAAAGGATTTGTAAAATGTTTCACATGGAGTGTAGCATTATACAGTTCTGAAAACCTGGACTATAAAAGCAACAGACAAGAAGCCTCTGCCAAGGATTCGAAATGTGGATATGGAGGAGAAGGAGTAGGGTGTTGAAAATAAGTTGGAGAGACCACAAGACCTGAAGGGAGGGAGGGAGGGAAGCAGAAGGTACCAAGATCTAAAAGAGGTGACCATGAATAGAGAACTACGGACGACCAATAATCCATGAAAGGACCTCATGCCTTGGGCCAGAACACTATAGCAGGACGCACTGGGTAGTAATATAGCTCACCTTAACAGTATGGGAAACAACTAAGTTTCAACTAGCTTGCTAGAACAAGCTGTGAGTGGAGTCAAATGTGGCATTTGAATTAACAGGGTTAAGACATGAAGTGGTACGAAGTGGTGCCAATGTGAACACTTGTTTTATTCATGAGTTTCCAACCGCTTTTATTCCCTTTGTCAGAAAATAGATTTTGCCTCGTTCTGTCTGCAAATCTAAGTTCGCCTGAAACTGCAGTACATTTTTTTCTATGTAATCTTTGAAATTTTATTGAAATTTTAACTAGTAAAGTAAGGCAAAAACTCTTCGTTAGATATGTTCCTCAGTGCACTAGTCACCCCTCATTTTTGGCCACTAGTTTATTGAGGTGGTGTGTTTTTTGACAAATTGACTATTCAACCAATGACTTTTGATTTGTTTAACAAACACACGTCTTTTAATAGTTTATATATGATATATCTGTTTTAATGTTAATACTTTTAAAATATTTTATTTAAATTATTCATTACGTCTTTTATCATTCATTTATTTCCATATTTCCTTTCTTCTCAAGGCTATTTTTCCTTGTTGGATTTGGGCTTATAGCATCTTGCTTTTTCAACTAGGGTTGTAGCTTAGATAATAATAATGATAATAATAATGATAATAATAATAATAATAATAATAATAATAAGATATTACAAAACATAATCAACAGTTTATTATTATTATTATTATTATTATTATTATTATTATTATTATTATTATTATTATTATTATTATTATTATTATTATTATCATTATTATTATCTAAGCTACAACCCTAGTTGGAAAAGCAAGATGCTATAAACCCAAGGGCTCCAACAGTAGAGCAAGTTTCAATAGTCAGTCATTGTCTCAGTTTGCTTTACTTCTGTAGTGACTTAATCATGACATCATTATAATACTACTTGGCTGAAAATAACGTGTGGACTTGTCCAGTGTAGGTCAATACAAGATGGACAATTGGTTAGCGGTTGTCCAAAGTGATTTCTGTTTGCATATGGAAGGAGAGAGACTCAACCAATGCTATTCTTACAAGTAAAGTTTATTTGATTTTGTATCGAAGTGTTTGAATAACAAAATATTTTTGTTATCAGTCGAAAATTGTAAAACTGATAAAAAGGTTTTCAGAGAAAACTTTAAATGTTTGATAAGGAATTTCCCCTTTTTTCCAACAAAGATATGTTAATTCAGTTTTTCTTTATGAAGGAGAGAGCCTACGACGTTCTGATTTGACATAATATATTTGAGTAATTAGCTTATAGTTAGGCAATTCGTTAATTCCTTGAAAATTATGAGATGTGTAGAGATAAAATATCATAACATTAATGCTTTCTTTAGTGAGATATACATTTAGTTTTTCCATTTTTCAGATTTTAAAAGAAGTATAATTTAAAATTTTCATATGTCAATAGCTGTTTAAAGTACATTCAATTTACAATTTCATATTTTAAATAGTTCAATTTTCTCTTCCAGATGTGTATAGCTGTTTCCATGCAAACTACAAGGGAGAGAGAAATACTTGAGAATTTAGTTACTTTCAACAGGAAGAAATAGAATAACTGAGGCGAAATCAGGAATGGATTTTGAAACTCTTGGAGAAGAAGGTGAGTTTATACCCACGTCAATTTTCTAAACACTGCCACCAGTTAGGGTAAAAAGGAGTAAAGTAGAGGGGCTCTACTTTAACCATTACCTTTGATTTTTACCTTTACATTTTACCTTTAAAATTTACCTTTGACCTTTTACCTTTAACCTTCATATTTTCCTTTACCTTTTCCTTATTATCTTTCTACCTTTACCTTTTTACCTTTACCTTTTTACCTTTACCCTTTTACCTTTACCTTTTTTACCTTTTTAACCATTTACCCTTTGCCTTTTCCTTTGCCTTTTCCTTTACCTTTACCATTTTACCTTTACCTTTACCTTTACCTTTACATTTACCATTGACCTTTGACTGTTGACTTTTGACATAGAACTTTCAAAATTGAATCACTTCCACGTCTTAATCCCTGAGAGTTTCACAACTGAGTAAAATTCTGGCCAGGAAGTTGTTCATTCACAAACAAATAGATAAACAACGGCAAAAACATAACCTCCTCCTAACTTCGTTGGCAGAGATCATTCTTATGGATAGCTGTTAATCTAAGTGAAGTCAGAAGTTAGGGGAGGGTAAGGCTTTAGGGACAGAGTAAGTACTTGGTATGTTTACATATTTAAGCACGAAGTCTCTCTCTCTCTCTCTCTCTCTCTCTCTCTCTCTCTCAATATCGAGGAATATCTCTCTCAATAAATAGGAATGTCTCCCTCAATAAATAGGAATATCTCTCTCTCTCTATCTCTCTCTCTCAATATCGAGGAATATCTCTCAATAAATAGGAATCTCTCTCTCTATCTCTCTCTCTCTCTCTCTCTCTCTCTCTCTCTCAATATCGAGGAATATCTCTCTCTCAATATCTAGGAATATCTTTCTCTCTCTCTCTCTCTCTCTCTCTCTCTCTCTCAATATCGAGGAATATCTCTCAATAAATAGGAATCTCTCTCTCTCTCTCTCTCTCTCTCTCTCAATATCGAGGAATATCTCTCTCAATATCTAGGAATATCTCTCTCTCTCTCTCTCTCTCTCTCTCTCTCTCTCTCAATATCTAGGAATATCTCTCTCTCTCTCTCTCTCTCTCTCTCAATATCGAGGAATATCTCTCTCAATAAATAGGAATATCTCTCTCTCTCTCTCTCTCAATATCGAGGAATATCTCTCAATAAATAGGAATCTCTCTCTCAATATCGAGGAATATCTCTCTCTCAATATCGAGGAATATCTCTCTCTCAATATCTAGGAATATCTTTCTCTCTCTCTCTCTCTCTCTCTCTCTCTCTCTCTCTCTCTCTCAATATCTAGGAATATCTCTCTCTCAATATCTAGGAATATCTCTCTCTCTCTCTCTCAATATCTAGGAATCTCTCTCTCTCTCTCTCTCTCTCTCTCTCTCTCAATATCTAAGAATATCTCTCTCTCAATATCTAAGAATATCTCTCTCTCTCTCTCTCTCTCAATATCTAAGAATATCTCTCTCTCAATATCTTAGAATATCTCTCTCTCTCTCTCTCTCTCTCTCTCTCTCTCTCTCTCAATATCTTAGAATATCTCTCTCTCTCAATATCTAAGAATATCTCTCTCTCTCTCTCTCCTCTCTCTCTCTCTCTCTCAATATCTAAGAATATCTCTCTCTCTCTCAATATCTAAGAATATCTCTCTCTCTCTCTCAATATCTAAGAATATCTCTCTCTCAATATCTAAGAATATCTCTCTCTCTCTCAATATCTAAGAATATCTCTCTCTCTCTCAATATCTAAGAATCTCTCTCTCTCTCTCTCAATATCTAAGAATCTCTCTCTCTCTCTCTCTCTCTCTCTCTCTCTCAATATCTAGGAATCTCTCTCTCTCTCTCTCTCTCTCTCTCTTTCGCTCTCTCTCTCTTTCGCTCTCTTTCGCTCTTTCAATATCTAGGAATCTCTCTCTCTCTCTCTCTCTCTCTCTCTCTCAATATCTAGGAATCTCTCTCTCTCTCTCTCTCTCTCAATATCTAGGAATCTCTCTCTCTCTCTCTCTCAATATCTAGGAATATCTCTCTCAATATCTAGGAATCTCTCTCTCTCCTCTCTCTCTCTCTCTCTCTCTCTCTCTCTTAATATCTAGGAATATCTCTCTCTCAATATCTCTCTCTCTCTCTCTCTCTCTCTCTCTCTCACACAATATCTAGGAATATCTCTCTCTCAATATCTAGGAATCTCTCTCTCTCTCTCTCTCTTTCTCTCTCTTTCTCTCTCTCTCTCTCTCTCTCTCTCAATATCTAGAAATATCTCTATCTCTCTCTTTCTAGGTATCTCTCTCTCTCTCTCTCTCTCCTCTCTCTCTCTCTCTCTCAATATCTAGGAATCTCTCTCTCTCAATATCTAGGAATATCTCTCTCTCTCTTTCTCTCTCTCTCAATATCTAGGAATCTTTCTCTCTCAATATCTAGGAATATCTCTCTCTCTCTCTCTCTCTCTCTCTCTCTCTCAATATCTAGGAATATCTCTCTCTCTCTCTCTCTCTCTCTCTCTCAATATCTAGGAATATCTCTCTCTCTCAATATCTAGGAATATCTCTCTCTCAATATCTAGGAATATCTCTCTCTCTCTCTCTCTCTCTCTCTCTATATCTAGGAATATCTCTCTCTCTCTCTCTCTCTCTCTCTCTCTCTCTCTATATCTATGAATCTCTCTCTCTCTCTCTCTCTCTCTCTGGAGAATCTGACTCCTTATTTTATTTCCTTTTCTGTCATTCCATTCTTCCACATGAATCATAACACACTTATTCTTCACATTCTCCTGCCATTTTCCCTATGTTTGTATTCATCTCTGATGAACCAATTTCAATTGCTTATTTTCCTTCAATTGATTGATCCTTATCACCTTTACATACTGCATTCATTAAGTAATTATTCAAAGAGGGAGTTCTATCTCTGCCTATTATCTTCAATCAAGCAACTGACTTCATTTAGTTCTCTTTTTTAAATCATTTTCTTGCAAGGAACATAACCATTCTGACCAAAGTTACTCTTAAAACATACGTTCCTTCAGACTCAAGTTTCTCACATGACCACCATTCAACCTTTCCCTTTTCAATCACAACCATTTTGACCAAAGTTACTCTAAAACATATTTTCCTTCAGAATTAAGTTTCTCATATGACCACCATTCAACCTTTCCTTTTTCAATCGCAACCATTCTGACCAAAGTTATTTTGAAACAGATGTTCCTTCAGATTTAAGTTTCTCGTATGACCAAAATTCAACCATTCCATTTTCAATCACAACCACTCTGACCAAAGTTACTTTGAAATAGATGTTCCTTCAGATTTAAGTTTCTCATGTGACCAACATTCAACCTTTCCCTTTTCAATAACAACCATTCTGACCAAAGTTACTCTTAAAACTTTCGTTCCACCAGACTCGAGTATCTCACATGACCACCATTCAACCTTTCCTTTTTCTATCACAACCATTCTGACCAAAGTTACTTTGAAATAGATGTTCTTTCAGATTCAAGTTTCTCATATGACCAACATTCAACCTTTCCTATTTTAATCACAACCATTCTGACCAAAGTTACTTTGAAATAGATGTTCTTTCAGATTTAAGTTTCTCATATGACCACCATTCAACCTTTCCTTTTTCAATCACAACCATTCTGACCAAAGTTACTTTGAAATAGATGTTCCTTCAGATTTAAGTTTCTCATATGACCAACATTCAACCTTTCCCTTTTCAATCACAACCATTCTGACCAAAGTTACTCTTAAAACTTTTGTTCCATCAGACTCGAGTATCGCACATGACCAATATTCAACCTTTCCTTTTTCAATCACAACCATTCTGACCAAAGTTACTTTGAAACAGATGTTCCTTCAGATTTAAGTTTCTCATATGACCAACATTCAACCTTTCCCTTTTCAATCACAACCATTCTGACCAAAGTTACTCTTAAAACTTTCGTTCCATCAGACTCTAGTATCTCACATGACCACCATTCAACCTTTCCTTTTTCAATCACAACCATTCTGACCAAAGTTACTTCTAAACAGATGTTCCTTCAGATTTAGATTTCTCATATGACCAACATTCAGCCTTTCCTTTTTCAATCACAACCATTCTGACCAAAGTTACTTTGAAACAGATGTTCCTTCAGATTTAAGTTTCTCATATGACCACCATTCAACCTTTCCTTTTTCAATCACAACCATTCTGACCAAAGTTACTTTGAAACAGATGTTCCTTCAGATTTAAGTTTCTCATATGACCAACATTCAACCTTTCCCTTTTCAATCACAACCATTCTGACCAAAGTTACTCTAAAACATACGTTCCTTCAGATTTAAGTTTCTCATATGACCACCATTCAACCTTTCCTTTTTCAATCACAACCATTCTGACCAAAGTTATTTTGAAATAGATGTTCCTTCAGATTTAAGTTTCTCATATGACCACCATTCAACCTTTCCCTTTTCAATCACAACCATTCTGACCAAAGTTACTCTTAAAAATTTTGTTCCATCAGACTCGAGTATCGCACATGACCAATATTCAACCTTTCCTTTTTCAATCACAACCATTCTGACCAAAGTTACTTTGAAACAGATGTTCCTTCAGATTTAAGTTTCTCATATGACCAACATTCAACCTTTCCCTTTTCAATCACAACCATTCTGACCAAAGTTACTCTTAAAACTTTCGTTCCATCAGACTCTAGTATCTCACATGACCACCATTCAACCTTTCCTTTTTCAATCACAACCATTCTGACCAAAGTTACTTCTAAACAGATGTTCCTTCAGATTTAGATTTCTCATATGACCAACATTCAGCCTTTCCTTTTTCAATCACAACCATTCTGACCAAAGTTACTTTGAAACAGATGTTCCTTCAGATTTAAGTTTCTCATATGACCACCATTCAACCTTTCCTTTTTCAATCACAACCATTCTGACCAAAGTTACTTTGAAACAGATGTTCCTTCAGATTTAAGTTTCTCATATGACCAACATTCAACCTTTCCCTTTTCAATCACAACCATTCTGACCAAAGTTACTCTAAAACATACGTTCCTTCAGATTTAAGTTTCTCATATGACCACCATTCAACCTTTCCTTTTTCAATCACAACCATTCTGACCAAAGTTATTTTGAAATAGATGTTCCTTCAGATTTAAGTTTCTCATATGACCACCATTCAACCTTTCCCTTTTCAATCACAACCATTCTGACCAAAGTTACTCTTAAAACTTTTGTTCCATCAGACTCGAGTATCGCACATGACCAATATTCAACCTTTCCTTTTTCAATCACAACCATTCTGACCAAAGTTACTTTGAAACAGATGTTCCTTCAGATTTAAGTTTCTCATATGACCAACATTCAACCTTTCCCTTTTCAATCACAACCATTCTGACCAAAGTTACTCTTAAAACTTTCGTTCCATCAGACTCTAGTATCTCACATGACCACCATTCAACCTTTCCTTTTTCAATCACAACCATTCTGACCAAAGTTACTTCTAAACAGATGTTCCTTCAGATTTAGATTTCTCATATGACCAACATTCAGCCTTTCCTTTTTCAATCACAACCATTCTGACCATAGTTACTTTGAAAAAGATGCTCCTTCAGATTTAAGTTTCTCATATGACCACCATTCAACCTTTCTCTTTTCAATCACAACCATTCTGACCAAAGTTACTTTGAAATAGATGTTCCTTCAGATTTAAGTTTCTCATATGACCAACATTCAACCTTTCCTTTTTCAATCACAACCATTCTGACCAAAGTTACTCTAAAACATACGTTCCTTCAGATTTAAGTTTCTCATATGACCAACATTCAACCTTTCCTTTTTCAATCACAACCATTCTGACCAAAGTTACTTTGAAACAGATGTTCCTTCAGATTTAAGTTTCTCATATGACCAACATTCAACCTTTCCCTTTTCAATCACAACCATTCTGACCAAAGTTACTCTTAAAACTTTCGTTCCATCAGACGCTAGTATCTCACATGACCACCATTCAACCTTTCCTTTTTCAATCACAACCATTCTGACCAAAGTTACTTCTAAACAGATGTTCCTTCAGATTTAGATTTCTCATATGACCAACATTCAGCCTTTCCTTTTTCAATCACAACCATTCTGACCATAGTTACTTTGAAAAAGATGCTCCTGCAGATTTAAGTTTCTCATATGACCACCATTCAACCTTTCTCTTTTCAATCACAACCATTCTGACCAAAGTTACTTTGAAATAGATGTTCCTTCAGATTTAAGTTTTTCATATGACCAACATTCAACCTTTCCTTTTTCAATCACAACCATTCTGACCAAAGTTACTCTAAAACATACGTTCCTTCAGATTTAAGTTTCTCATATGACCAACATTCAACCTTTCCCTTTCCAATCATAACCATTCTGACCAAAGTTACTTTGAAACAGATGTTCCTTCAGATTTAAGTTTCTCATATGACCAACATTCAACCTTTCCTTTTTCAATCACAACCATTCTGACCAAAGTTACTCTAAAACATACGTTCCTTCAGATTTAAGTTTCTCATATGACCACCATTCAACCTTTCCTTTTTCAATCACAACCATTCTGACCAAAGTTACTTTGAAATAGATGTTCCTTTAGATTTAAGTTTCTCATATGACCACCATTCAACCTTTCTCTTTTCAATCACAACTATTATGACCAAAGTTACTTTGAAACAGATGTTCCTTCAGATTTAAGTTTCTCATATGATCAACATTCAACCTTTCCCTTTTCAATCACAACCATTCTGACCAAAGTTACTCTAAAACATACGTTCCTTCAGATTTAAGTTTCTCATATGACCACCATTCAACCTTTCCCTTTTCAATCACAACCATTCTGACCAAAGTTACTTTGAAACAGATGTTCCTTCAGATTTAAGTTTCTCATATGATCAACATTCAACCTTTCCCTTTTCAATCACAACCATTCTGACCAAAGTTACTCTAAAACATACGTTACTTCAGATTTAAGTTTCTCATATGACCACCATTCAACCTTTCCCTTTTCAATCACAACCATTCTGATCAAAGTTACTTTGAAATAGATGTTCCTTCAGATTTAAGTTTCTCATATGATCAACATTCAACCTTTCCTTTTTCAATCACAACCATTCTGACCAAAGTTACTCTAAAACATACGTTACTTCATATTTAAGTTTCTCTTATGACCACCATTCAACCTTTCCCTTTTCAATCACAACCATTCTGACCAAAGTTACTTTGAAATAGATGTTCCTTCAGATTTAAGTTTCTCATATGATCAACATTCAACCTTTCCCTTTTCAATCACAACCATTCTGACCAAAGTTACTCTAAAACATACGTTACTTCATATTTAAGTTTCTCATATGACCACCATTCAACCTTTCCCTTTTCAATCACAACCATTCTGACCAAAGTTACTTTGAAATAGATGTTCCTTCAGATTTAAGTTTCTCATATGATCAACATTCAACCTTTCCCTTTTCAATCACAACCATTCTGACCAAAGTTACTCTAAAACATACGTTCCTTCATATTTAAGTTTCTCATATGACCACCATTCAACCTTTCCTTTTTCAATCACAACCATTCTGACCAAAGTTACTTTGAAATAGATGTTCCTTCAGATTTAAGTTTCTCATATGACCACCATTCAACCTTTCCTTTTTCAATCACAACCATTCTGACCAAAGTTATTTTGAAATAGGTGTTCCTTCAGATTTAAGTTTCTCATATGACCACCATTCAACCTTTCCCTTTTCAATCACAACCATTCTGACCAAAGTTACTTTGAAATAGATGTTCCTTCAGATTTAAGTTTCTCATATGACCAACATTCAACCTTTCCCTTTTTCAATCACAATTATTCTGACCAAAGTTACTTTGAAACAGATGTTCCTTCAGATTTAAGTTTCTCATATGACCAACATTCAACCTTTCCTTTTTCAATCACAACTATTCTGACCAAAGTTACTTTGAAACAGATGTTCCTTCAGATTTAAGTTTTTCACATGACCAACATTGAACCTTTCCCTTTTCGATCACCTGTTGGCAGAGGTCGATCTCCTACAAATATATTAAAATTCTAATTCACCTTCTCTCCATACTTCTCTATTTACAGCATCATCCAATTATCGTTCTTCCTTCGTTTCATTTCCAGGCACCATCTCTGCATTTCGGGTAACTTCAACATCTCTTCGTTCATTTTTGTAGTAAATAAAAATTGACACAGTTCTAGATATAACTAATAATATTCTTAAATACTTCTGAAACATCTACCACTGTCTTCACCCTAAATATAAGTACACTCTGGCACACTATTCTATCTCATTTCTCTTCCTTTTGTTTTGTTAAAGGTTTGATAGTTTATATAGGAGATATTTATTTTGATGTTACTATTCTTAAAATATTTTATTTTTTCTTGATTCCTTTCGTCACTGGGCTATTTTCTGTGCTGGAGCCCTTGGGCTTATAGCATCATGCTAGGGTTGTAGCTTAGCAAGTAATGATGATAATAATAATGAAAGGGTTCTGTTCGTCGTGTCTTCTCAGAGTAGGGTTCCAGTAGTTAATGATAAATACTGCTTTCATTACATTGTTTTTAGGATATAGGGACCCAAATATATTTTTTTTTTTGTCTTTGAAAATTAGATTACTAAATAATATTTCCCCAGTCTGTATTGTACACTACACCACTTAAATACACATACTGTATCTCACTTGTGATACTAAGAAAGACTTTACTTTTTCCATTATAGACTGTAGTTAACATTCATATTTGCAATTTATATTTCATTGCAAATTCTGTACCTCACATGTGATACTATGCAAGACCTTACATTTCCCATTATAGACTATAGTTGACAATGATATAGAATTTTCAATTGGCAATTTATATTCCATTCCAAATGCAGTAAAATTGTTACCATTTCCAGAACCATATTTTGCACATCGTCGTTCAGTCACACCATAAACATTTTTTCAAATGAATCATGGATTTTTCTATACATTATTCATCACATTCATGTGTAAAATAGGCTGGTTGTCTCGTTATTTAAAGCATAAATAATTAACTTTCTTTACTCTCCAATAAGTATAAGTTTTAATCTCAATAATCTCAATTTATTTTAATATTATTACTCTCCTTAAAGATTTAATTTTTCCCTGTTTCCTTTCCTCACTGGGCTTATAGCATTGTGCTTTTCCAACTAGGGTTGTAGCTTAGCAATTATTAATAATAATTCTTATTTATGATTTTTGTCATATCTGGATATTTTATTCCTATACTGCACAATGAATTCTTTACCTTGCCCAACAATTACATCATCTTTCCTAGAATATATCCTATACATAATTCAATTGATCATCTAAAATTTCGTGTCCATATCAGAACTTGTTTAGCAATAAGTAATTTATCAGTTTTATTTGGCTAACAATTATGAATCTCATTTTATATGCTTCAAGTATATGCATGTATAACTATTCCAGTCTATTTGGCCAATTTGCATATATGATTCCCACTGTGTAAGTTTATTGTATATATATGCTTTGATAACCTTTCTAGTTTACTTTGGTGAATGATTATGAATGTCTTTTCAAGTATACAGTACGTGTATAACTTTTCCAGGCCACTTGGCAAATTTGCATTTTTTCCCCATATTCTATGCATATGTATAAGCATTCCAGGCCAATTGGCATATAGCTGATTCCCATTTTCTATGTTTCAAGTATATGTATAACCTTACAGAAATGGTTGGAATTCTGGCGTTTCCAGCTGCAGATTGGGGTACACCTGGAAGGGTAAAACACCGTATTGCCCCTTCCCCGGCCGGTACTGGAGGAGTGCGGAAGCAGCCCCACACCACCACTAGTGAGGGGGAAACGCCTGCAGATTGGGGTACACCTGGAAGGGTAAAACACCGTTTTGCCCCTTCCCCGGCCGGTACTGGAGGAGTGCGGAAGCAGCCCCACACCACCACTAGTGAGGGGGAAACGCCTGCATGGGGTACACCTGGAAGGGTAAAACACCGTTTTGCCCCTTCCCCGGCCGGTACCCGGAGTGCGGAAGCAGCCTCACACCACCACTAGTGAGGGGGACCCCTGTCGCGTATTCTTCCCTGGTACTAAGGTTTGCAAACCTATCTTCAAAAATTCGAAAACAAAATAGCTAAAGGCAACTCAGAAGGCCAAACTTGAATACACTCATTGAACTCTTAAACACCATTCTATGCTGTATCTGTGAGAACCCTTCAAATAAAATAAACCTGTGAATCAATACTTCTATTCTTTGATTACACTCCTTTTTTGTGACTTGTGGTATTGAAATGAAACTTGTTTTTACATTTTTCTTTTATTTTTCACATTGAAAAAAAACTTGAACATGGAAGAACAGATTTGTCAGGCAAAAAGTAAAAAAAACTTGAACATGGAAGAACAGATTTGTCAGGCAAAAAGAAAATTCTGAATAAAGCTTAAACATGGAAATAGAGAATTGACAAATGAAGGCAACATTCCAACACGGAAATACAAATTTACAGGCAAACAAATTATGAGCTTTAAGCTTGAATATGATTAAGACTTGAATATTATGATTAAGACTTGAATATTATGATTAAGACTTGAATATTATGATTAAGACTTTAACATGAAATACACAAAGTTGATGGGCCATTTGAAATAAAAAATTTCACTGCCAGGAAACCGCTCAAGCAGCCAAAAAAAAAAAATTAAAAATCATAAAAAAAAAAAAAAATTAAAAATCATAATTTCTATATATATTCAAAACGTTTACGAAGTGTGTCCAGAAACTGCGTTAGATAAGCCCTGGATTACCGGCTGAGGGAGGTATTATATGGGGGGGGGGGGGGGGGGGGGGGGGGGGGCGGCGCTCCTCTTGATGGCTCTCCTCTTCACTGGCGCACACTGCTATCGAAGCTCATTCCTATAAATAATAAAATCTGAATTAGTAATGTACGTATATTAAGAAAATGCGTAACAGATGTTTTACATGAAACAATTCCGAATGATGAAATTTTACTAGAGACTACACAAAATATCCCTTATTTCTCCGTGGAATTAACTGACAAGTCGTGACCATAACTATGAAATGAGAAATGAAAGACTTTGATAGGAGTTTTACACCCAAGTCCAAATTGGTGATATCGACGGACTCAAGTCCGTCCATGTCACTCATTTGGACTTGGTCTTCATTTTCCTTTTCGTGGCTATTTTCTTCATTTTCCTTTTCGTGGCTATTTTCTTCATTTTCCTTTTCGTGGCTATTATCTTCATTTTCCTTTTCGTGGCTATTTTAATTTATAAGTTTTGTATACGAAACTAAGCAAAAATTTTAACACGAACTCTCAGACAATATACCATGATCAGTTAGGTAAATTCTGAGTTACGATTCAATTATTTCCCTAAAATAAACCCTGGTCAGTAAGGAAAATTCTCAGAGCTTTTAGTCAATTATTTCCCTAAAATAAACCATGATAAGTAAGGAAAATTCTCAGAGCTTTTAGTCAATTATTTCCCTAAAATAAACCATGATAAGTAAGGAAAATTCTCAGAGCTTTCAGTCAATTATTTCCTTAAAATAAACCCTGGTCAGTAAGGAAAATTCTCAGAGCTTTCAGTCAATTATTTCCCTAAAATAAACCCTGTTCAATAAGGAAAATTCTCAGAGCTTTCAGTCAATTATTTCCCTAAAATAAACCCTGGTCAGTAAGGAAATTTCTCAAGAGCTTTTAGTCAATCATTTCCCTAAAATAAACCCTGGTCAGTAAGGAAAATTCTCAGAGCTTTCAGTCAATTATTTCCCTAAAATAAAGCCTGGTCAGTAAGGAAAATTCTCAGAGCTTTCAGTCAATTATTTCCCTAAAATAAACCCTGGTCAGTAAGGAAAATTCTCAGAGCTTTTATTCAATTATTTCCCTAAAATAAACCCTGGTCAATAAGGAAAATTCTCAGAGCTTTCAGTCAATTATTTCCCTAAAATAAACCCTGGTCAGTAAGGAAAATTCTCAGAGCTTTCAGTCAATTATTTCCCTAAAATAAACCCTGGTCAGTAAGGAAATTTCTCAGAGCTTTTAGTCAATTATTTCCCTAAAATAAACCCTGGTCAGTAAGGAAATTTCTCAAGAGTTTTTAGTCAATTATTTCCTTAAAATATACCCTGGTCAGTAAGGAAAATTCTCAGAGCTTTTATTCAATTATTTCCCTAAAATAAACCCTGGTCAGTAAGGAAAATTCTCAGAGCTTTTAGTCAATTATTTCCCTAAAATAAAGCCTGGTCAGTAAGGAAAATTCTCAGAGCTTTTAGTCAATTATTTCCCTAAAATTAACCATGATAAGTAAGGAAAATTCTGAGAGCTTCGAGTCAAACAATTATTTCCTTAAACTAGATATAAAACAATTATGAAAGAAAAAATTGAAATTGAATAAGGGACAAATTACCACATATAAAACCAACAATAAAACACATGAAGAATGAGAATCAAAGGAAGATCAATATATAAATTTTGACTTAAATAAAAAAAAAATGCTGGCATCGAGAAAATAAATCTAGATAGGGACTTAGAGAAGAGGGTAGAGAGAGGGGGAAAAATCGGCCATGAATAAAGGGAGGGGAAAAAGAATTTGGACATGAATATTCAGGGGGAACAAATATTGGACATGAATACTCAAGGGAAGCAAAAAATCGGCCATGAATAAAGGGAGGGAAAAGAAA
>NC_090738.1:6820581-6823953 GCF_036898095.1 Palaemon carinicauda | reverse complement strand
AAAACCTTTCCACTATGATTCCCCTGCTCGTCTGTAAGAGTAAAGCTGGTGATGATAAAGTCACGTATCAAGAACAATAATGAATGTTGGGTGAATTGGCTAAATGATTTGGGCTATGTAGCCCAGCGCTGCGGACTGTGAGACCATCCAGCTCCTAAATGTATATGTCTGTGTGTGGGGGGGGGAGGCTGAAGTTACACTATGAAGAAAAAGTTAAAAGAGGTTGGAAAGCAACATTGAAGAAAGAAGTTGGGCTAAGACCCTTAGTTAATGGCAACAGAGAACGGTAAGAGGTGCACTAACCACTACCTCCAACGGAGAGGTTTGACATAGATAATGATCACTGGGTGGTCAAAATGATTGGAGATCGACAGCGCTGATAACTGTTGGCATCAGTGACAAATCATGATTAGGATGATTTCAGGTTAATGATCATAGTGTGACGATTGACAGAGGATGCTAAGAAAGAGGCGATGAATGACTAACGAAAGCTTTGGCGCAAACGATAATTGTCAAAAGCTTGAAAGATCAGCCAAAAAGAATTATGGACAGTTGAAGACAGGAATTCTTGGTACACCTCGCTCTGAATAAGTGTTCCCAGACACAACCCTACTGCGCGGAGAGTAACCAAACATATAGTGTAGGAGGACATGGCAGAGGTGGTTGGCGAGGTGTACTGATAATTAATTTGTCCAACTGTACATCAAACAGAGAAAGTACCACTTCCTCCTCTTTCTCCCCCATCATTCCACGGCCACGTTTGAAGCAGTTGTAGCCGCTGGTGCTACACGACATTAACAGCGGAATTATCTTGTTCAAAAAGGATTCGCTCACGCACGGCGATCCCGTCAGTCTCTTGACGCCAACCAGAGCAGAAATAAACCTTCTCTTGACCTTACGGGAAGAGGAGGGGGAGGGGTTATAACGAAAGATAGAGCATGAGAGACTTCGTTCATGATCTTTATCAGAATTGGGGAAAAATCATCTTTGTAGATATCAATATAAATCTGGCACTCTTATTTCTTGATTTTCATAAGAATTCAAGAAAACTGAAATATTCCAACAGGCAATGACAAGAGAAGAAAAATTAGCAATGAGAGAGAGAGAGAGAGAGAGAGAGAGAGAGAGAGAGAGAGAGAGAGAGAGAGAGAGAGAGAGAGAGAATGAATGTATTCTTTCCAAAGTACAAATAGTCGGTTGACAACATAATCATTTGTTTTTATCAATCAATCAACCTCCAACTCAATTTATACTATGTTCTAGGGAGGTGAGGGGAGACATGGGATGGATGAAAAGAAATTCTCGAAGTTATTTATTAATACTTTAGATTTATTCAACACTACGCCGTAAAATTGTAGCACACTATAAATACATGGAAGCATATACCGCCCAACTACATACATATATAGACTACGTAATCTTATCTTTTACATACAAACTTATATAGGCTACACGGACGGACATTTTATATATATATATATATATATATATATATATATATACATATACACACACACATATATATATATATATATATATATATATATATATATATATATATATATATATATATATATATATATATAGGCTATACACACACGCAGGCTACATCGGCACCGTACTTGAAAATGTCCTTGGAAACTATGAAAATTGCCAGAGAAACCATGAGCCAAAGGACAGACTCATTCATTAAGTCTCAACGACAAAGCATTCTTTACCGCAAACGTCATTTCCTTCTACAAAAATAATCGTCATGATAGTTATACGTCAAAGTACTCCCGCCCTTCTCACATGTCTTTATGAAACACAAGTCCTTGGTATTTTTTTCTAATTGCCTTCCACCTCTCGCAGAAAAGTCGTTTTCTATGTTATCCCGAGTAAGAACTCTATAAAACGAATTTCCAAATCTCCCTTGCATAAAGTGTGTTTCTGGTAATACATATATATATATATATATATATATGTATGTATATATATATATATATATATATATATATATATTATACATACATACATACATACATATATATATATATATATATATATATATACACATACATACATACATATATATATATATATATATATATTTATATATATATATATATATATATATTATATATATTCTTTCCTGTCAGGCTGAGCGGCATTGCAAAACTTATTATTACTTGCTAAGCTACAACCCTAGTAAGATAAGCAGGATGGTATAACACCAAGGGCTCTAACAAGGATAATAGGCCAGTGAGGAAAGGAATTTAAATAAATAAACTACAAGAGAAGTAATGAACAATTAAGATAAAATAATATATTTCAAGAACAGTAGCAGCATTAAAATTAATCATTCATATTTACTGTAAATTATAAAAAATGAAAAAACAAAAAAACAAAGAGGAAGAGAAATAAGATAGAATAGTGTTCCTTCAAGCAGAGGCTATGGCACTAACCAAGACTAGAAAACAATGGTTTGATTTTGGAGTGTCTTTCTCCTAGAAGAGCTTGCTTACCATAGCTAAAGTCTCTCTTCTACACTTACCAAGAAGAAAGTAGCAACTGAACAACTATCTCTTGAGCAAAGAATTATTTGTAATCTGCGTTGTCCGGTGTATGAAGACAGGAGATTGTGGAAAGAATAGGCCAGACTATTCGATGTATGTGTAGTCAAAAGGAAAATGAGCCGTAACCAGAGGTATACAATGTACTGTCTGACCAGTCAAAGTACCAAATAAATTGAATAACTCTCCAACGGTAGTGTCTGTCTCTCTCCACCCGTCATGGAGGGGGTGAATAGTCATACCGTGGTGAGCGGGGATAGAGGATACCCCGAGTTATAGGAAACCACAGTCCATAAATAGCCAAAACTTCCGTGTTGTAGTTATGAAAGGGAATGGGGGTGTGAAAGGTTAAATATCTGTGCGCGCATATCTTATGTATCTATAAATAAACCGTTCTTTTTAATGGGTCACATAGGCTACGCAACGATTTTCTATAACAATCTCCATTAGTAAATAATACAACAAACAGCAGGTGTGGAACTATCTTAGGATCTCTTCTTGCAATGATTCAACAGAATTTGCTTCTAGTGTTGACACACATGATCAATGGACCATCGTTATTATGCGTTATTTCAAATGAGCAGCCAACTACAACAGAGTAAATAATTAAGTCTTCAAAACTGTGTATTGGGAAATCTAAGACCAATGGCCACCTCCACCGTATTTAAAAGTTGCATATTTACTATAACACAAATTTCATAATCAACACCATGGTTCAGTGGCTTTTTGGGCCACCAAGGCGTAAAAATGCACTAGAATTATAAACAAACGCTAAAATACCTAATTAAGATAGTTTTCCATTAACTTGCAGAAACTAGTA
>NC_090738.1:6805581-6815581 GCF_036898095.1 Palaemon carinicauda | reverse complement strand
TTAATGTGTTTGATATTATTCTTGGTTTCCCTACTCGTACATTTACTTTATGACAAAGGAGGAAGCTATGTCACGCATCCCAGATTTTAAATCTAAATAATAAAATAAAAAACTAATAATGTACAAAATTGATATAATTCTGGGGGCTCATAAAAATTTCGGAAGCTATCAAATAGGTTACATAACTACCCCGTCGGTCTTGAAATGTAAGCACCTGATAAGGTTACCAATTGAATTTTAGCTTTTCATAAAAGTAAACTAGTAATTAAATCTCATCTTTCAATAGAATGAAAAATATTCATAGTTATAAATTTATATATATATATATATATATATATATATATATATATATATATATATATATATATATATATATATATATATATATATATACACCCTTCTGCACTGGCCAGCGTGATGAAAAATGTCCAAGCCCTCGATATGAATTGACACGTCTGAGGCGTTTTCCTTACAAGACTATTATATATATATATATATATATATATATATATATATATATATATATATATATATATAGAGAGAGAGAGAGAGAGAGAGAGAGAGAGAGAGAGAGAGAGAGAGATTGATAGATTGTTTGTGTATATACATACAACTAATTGTGTACGTGGCCGAGTAAGTGTGCCTTAACAGAAACCTGGTAAGAAAATAGTTGTTTGAGGTGGCAACATCTGCACCTGACATACTGCTAATTGCCCTACCGTTTTCTTCTCACAGGTGGACAATTTTCAAACAAAATTATGGCTTCTCCGTATGCTTAATTCACCAACACACCTAAAATAGGAACGCGTGTGCAAATATATTCCCTAAAAGATCATTTAGTACAAAAACCTCCTCCGGGGTCAGCATTTTTGACGAGATGCAGAATTTACAACAGCAAAACTTGTCAAGTAGCAGAACATTTGCTTGCTCTAGTCTGCGTCCAACCGCAATCCTTCTGGCTTACGATCTCTAAAAGCAATACTTTCCCTTAAGCATGAGAGATCGTGGGTTTCTCTTGTCCTCTGTGGTCGAACATTAATTGTTGGCAATCAGTAAACCAATGAGCGAAAACGTTAAATAGGTCACAGTAGCTAGCCTAAATAGATCAAGTTGCTTTTAAGTACACCACTCCCCCTCTCCCTCTCACACCTTTTCGCTCTCTCTCGCTCTCTCTCTCTCAAAAACTTTCTTGCTGCTCTCTCTCTCTCTATAACAATTTCTATTGCATTCTTTTTATTTCTCTCTATCGCCCTTTCTTTCGATATCTCTATCCCTCTTGTCTTCTCTCTTACCTCTTTCAATACCAGAATTTTAAATCCATAAATCAAACAACCTCCTCCTTTCACTCCCTTTCTCTTTCTTTCTCCCACTTTTTCTTTCTTCCTCCCACTTTTTTTTCTTTCATCCTCCTACTTCCTTTCTTCCTTATTCTATCAGGCTCATATTCAATTTCAAAGTCTAGTCATGCCATCAATGTTTTCAGTGCCGAATCACAAATACCGGTCGATTGCACATATAATTGGCCCTCAACAAGTAATCCACAGACTAAGGATTGGAACTCAACAAATAAATCTCCGCTAACGTTTATCAATTTTGATTTGAACGATTCTTTCTACTAAATTTAACGCACCAGTTAATGTTTGTAAATAAAATGTTGAGTTAAACGCAAGAACTGGGGACTAGAGATAGATAAAAAAAAAAAAAAGGTAAAAAATGCCCAACGGGGTTAGACCACATGGATAACTCGTCACACTAAGGCCCACTTCTAGAGAGTGGATTAGATTACACGTCTTAAATGCCTTTGTGTGTTCTATTAAATTCGATCTGTCTCTGGAAAAGATGTACCAGCTAGCCTACCTAAAATTCCATGCAAGGGTCGTAATTCCAATCGGTTAGCAAGAATGGTGGTTAAACACGTTCGTCCCTAGGGATGTAGTCAACTTCTTCAGTTTTGGCCAAATGACTGGCATAAGCGTACGGCTTAATTAATACAACAGTTATACTTGGCAGAAACATGAAAATGAAAGTGAACAGTCACACGGGATTCGTAAAGCACGACTTGGACAGACAAAGTAACTAGTTTAATTACAAACCTCTAATAAATCTGGTCTAGCACAATGGAAAAGTCACATTTCAGTCTCATACACATAAAAATTTATTTCTATAGAAAAACCAACAATTCATAAAATCAATTCAATTTAAAGTCTCTCTTCAGGGGTGGCGAAAGCATACAACTGTTCCGTTCTCTAGTCTTGGGTAGTGACATAGCCTCTATACCATGGCTTTCCACCGTCTTGGGGTAGAGTTGTCCTGCTTGAGGGTACAATCGGCTACACTATTCTATCTCATACCTCTTCCTCTTTTTTTAAGCTTTTGCGTTTTATATATGAAAAGCTTATTTTAATGTTGCTACTGTTCTTAAAATATTTCAATTGTTCATTGCGTCTCTTGTATTTCTTTATTTCCTTTCCTCAGTGGGCTATATTAACCTGCTAGAGCCCTGGGACTTATTGCATCATGCTTTTCCAACTAGGGTTGTAGTTTAGCTAGTAATAATAATAACCGGATTTACATCAAGGTCGAGTGTCCCATGGTTCATCTTTGGTACCTTGACCGAAATCTGACGTCGGGGACAGTTGTCCTTGCGCCAGAGGTGACCCATAAATGACGTCAGACCTGTCTCCGAAGTAACAACCTCGAGTTATAGATAAAAGCTTGATATAGCCATGGGAGACCCTACCACACAGATTATTAACTGATATTCTTATATGAGTTTCCCTATCACCAATACAGAACATTAAAAAAGTAGTCTATTCAGCTTCATACAAAAAATGTATAATATAACCTTATCAAGAATTGTAGTATGGCCCATTTAATTTTCGAATTATGTACAGTCGGACGCAGGAATTTCTGGCACATCTCATTCTAAGGAAGTGTGCCCCGTAATACACTAGGCGTGCAGCAAGTTCCAGTGTATATCCTTGCTCACCATCTCTGCCTACATTTTCTGTTTTGTTACTCACAGCACAGTAAGGGTGTGACCGGGTGCACTTCCTAAGAGTGAGGTGCGACAGTTATTCATGTGTCAAACTGTACATCCAGTGGCTTCTACCGAAGAACAAAATACTTTGTAATTATATGATTCATCTGAATCAATTTCTTGAAAATAAAAATTCCTATGCAATTGCCAGAGGGACTAAATTTCTCATCATTGCTATTTGACCTACTAGATTGGTTTGTCATATAGGCTATATAATTTGCAGTATAATTCTCACATGTTTTCCTTATTTTCAGTCTTTTCTTTATTTTCCTGTCCTATGGTTTAACCTTATCTTAGTAACATTCATAATACTCTTTCAATATAGATATTACCGTATTAATAAGTAAGTAATGTTACAGGAGTATGCTTTGTGGAGCGTAATAAACGGCCTAAGATGCGAGTTACTGCTCAGGACATACTTATCATAATTAATCATCGTAAGATACAAGTGAGAATTCCTTATTGCAGGTCCTTCCAACGCATAACTAGTCTTTACTGAAAAATTATGAAAAACTAAGTCACTCAACTGGAATCTGTTACAAGATGATTCTCAATCATTGAAATGGCTACCTGATTAGATATGGGTATAAATCAATTATTGGTATGACGCCGTACTGCACATAACATTGGAAACTTCACTAGCAATGCTAAAGTATTTTAAATTTTAGCAAATTGTCTTCAATAAGTTGCCCATATCAATAACTATTTGAAATTTTGGTTGAATTTGAAGATACAGAATATTATGAAGAGTTTGTGCTTTTAGCCCACTAAAACAAATATGCAAGACCTTAAAGGTCACTCATGAGTGGCTGAGGCAAGGGATAGCGACAATGCCCTAGAGACTAACCACACAGACACTATAAGCGACCAACCCCACTTTCCAGCTAAGCTAGTTCCAGGCAATGGTTGATAACCCCGCCGGTAGACCTATAGGTTCCGCCAAAACCTCACCTCCTTAGCTTACAAGAATGGTGAGCTATCGAGCTTGAGCGGAATTCGAACCCCAGTCCTGCTATCGCGGGGCAGGGACGTTTAAAATAGACCACCACAATATATTTCCGCCATATTGGGCAAACAATAACATATAACTGGTCTGAAGCCATCCTGAACGTGCATACGCCTCTCGAAAGGTTATCATAAAGGTAACAGTGGGCCATTTCTAGACGATTGTGGACAGTTCAATAGCAATTTCATCAAGCCTACGACTGCAAAGTCACCGTTCTGCATGAAAAAAAATCCTTAAAATATGACTTTCAAAATTCCCTCAAGGTTCCTCGAGTTCAAATCTCATTATCTCTCATAAGCACTACATCTAACCAATGACTTGAGAGCAAATTATTAAGCGGACCAGGGTCAAGAATGTCTGGTACAGTATCTCTCTCTCACTCGCTCTTGCTGATTCAGACAGAGCCACGAGCACACTATTATTATCGAAGAATATTACCTACAACAAACAATTCTATAAACACCTGGTTCGGTAATTTATGTTAGTGTGTGGTTTCCGACTGTATCTCAAGGAGTACACCCTCTAACTATGATATGACTGCCTTCTCCTCTCCCCGGAGCGTGACGATATTTAGATAAGCTATATCATCATCATCTACGCCTATTGACGCAAAGGGCCTCTGTTAGATTTCGCCAGTCGTCTCTATCTTGAGCTTTTAATTCAATACTTCGCCATTCATCATCTTCTTCGCGCTTCATAGTCCTCAGCCGTGTAGGCCTGGATCTTCCCACTCTTCTGGTGCCTTGTGGAGCCCAGCTGAAAGTTTGGTGAACTAATCTCTCTTGAACAGTGAGAATGGCATGTCCAAACCATGTCCCTCTACCTCTCATCATGATCTCATCCACATATGGCATTAAAGTAATCTCTTAGTGTTTAATTTCTAAACCTTTCCTGCACTTTGTAATGCGTAGAACAATCCGAGATGGTGGAGAAGGATTGGCCTGGATTGGTGACAGGAATTTAGCAGACCTTGAGTATGCTGATGATACTGTCCTTGTTAGCAGAACACTACAGGATTCGCAATGCTTGCTTACCAGAATGCATGAAATATCACACGAAGTTGGGGTGAAGATAAATAGAAGTAAGAGAGATGATGAGAACGGAGTATGCAATGAAAGATGAAATATCATTGGAAGGAGAAAGGATTAATGAGGTAGAACCATTTGAAGTATTTAGGAACAATGATCTCCAATACAGGGTCTCTAAAATTAGTGGGTAAATGGCTGGGTAAAGTAAAATTTTGAAATCAAATTACCAGAAATTACTTATAAAAATTATACTATATATATATATATATATATATATATATATATATATATATATATGTATATATATATATATATGTATATATATATATATATATATATATATATATATATATATATATATGTATATATATATATATATATATATATATATATATATGTATATATATATATATATATGTATATATATATATGTATATATATATATATATGTATATATATATGTATATATATATATATGTATATATATATATATATATATATATATATATATATATATATATATATATATATATATCAGTTTAGTGAGATCGGTGTTACTCTATGGACATGAGTATGACGATGATACAATCTCAAATTAATTCTCTTTTCTTACACTGCGTTATTCCCATACTTATATATATATATATATATATATATATATATATATATATATATATACATATATATATATATACATACACACATTTAGATTATATATATATATATATATAATTTATATAAAACCAGACACTTAAAGGTAGAGATTTATTAACCTTGCTTGTTGCAGGTCTTAATAAAAATCAAAGCAAAACATGTCTGCTCAAGGTCATAAAACATGCCCTTCACAAGAGAGAGAGAGAGAGAGAGAGAGAGAGAGAGAGAGAGAGAGAGAGAGAGAGAGAGAGAGAGAGAGAGAGAAAGCAGCAGCTTGCTTCATGCACCAAAACTCTTACCGACAACAGCGGTTCCATCTACTCTCACACTCGAACAGTTAAAGGGGAAATTTCTGGTGAGAGGAGAGGCACTTGAGTATAACTAAACCACAACCCGTTGCCAACTTCCGCACCCTTGCACCACAACGGCTACTATCGACGCCCTGGGCAAACAACTCTAGCAACTGGCGCGAAATTACCCTAAAGGGAAATAACAAAATTGGTCACGCTTCGCAAGTCGGATAGTTATAATTCGCCTTTAAGCAAAGGCAAACTATTCAAGTTTCTCGGATTATAATAGAAGTAAATTTTCGTAGAAGAACAGTGGTGTTATTTGTACACCAAAATAAGAATTAAATACTTTCCCTTCACATAAAGTGTTGATAAAAAAGATTGGCCTTAATATCCCCCCCCCCAACCCGTACAAATTCATGAATACCTATTAAATAAAATAAAAAATTATAAAAGTAGCAGTACTGCAAAAGCAGAATATATCTGTTTAAAAAACTCTTTAACAAGAAGCTAACTCCGGAGAAAAAGAAAAAAAAACTGCTTAAAGCAACTAAGAACAAAAACGATTAACCACAACCATCCGAATAATTAGGAGGGACCAGACATTGGCTGGCACGAACGTGTAACACTTACAAGTACCTTAAAAAATCCACATCAACTATCTAGTTATCATGACTACCTTACAACTACCCGCAGCCTGGACAGGAAACGTGGGCGAGGATAAAGTTGCTTGAAAATCGCACTTTTCCATAATAGCAATTAATTCAACTACACATTGTGGGATATTTACACATTGGACGACTTTTACATGAATATCATGGACATATTACAAGCTAAGCTACAATCCCAAAGGCTTCAACGGGTTAAAGTAGCCCAGTGACGAAAGGAACTAAATAAAGATAAGTGAAGCACAATTAATATAAGACGTTTTAAGTACAGTAAAAACATTACATAGATCTTCCATATATAAATTATAGACTTAGCCTATGTTACAAATAAAAACATTAACTGCAAGTTTGGACTTCTGAAGTAATAATTAAAATTAGTACGGAAAATATCCTGCAATATGACCAGCTATAAAATGGTACAACCACCTTACTCATTGTACTGACAAACAATATCTTGTACTCCTCCGCATCAGCTGACATACACCAAATTGAGTAGCTCCTAGCACTTATGATATAGCCTAAATACCTTGCCTTTTAAGTACATGGGTGTGATGGATCCTAACCAATAGTATGGAGCTAAAATTATGGCATTCTCATATTCATTCAATCATAATATTAACCTGAGAGAACAGCTGCTTGTATTCAATTTCAACATTTGGGTGAAAAACTGTAAGTAGAAAACTTCCACAAATATGTAAATACTTCAATTTATTACACAGTCGGAACAAACAACTCACTGAAAGGAATTAGAAAATACCAATTAACAAGATCTACGACGCAAAGAATATATTGGATGTAGTTTGATTCATTAATTCCTGTACAAATCTCGAGAAGCAGAAGAAACGTCTGACAGCTGACACTGCAGCAGTTAACGCTGTGCTTAGCTAAATATACTATTGTCAACATTGTCAGTAAATCATAGTTGCTGAGCTTGTAAACACGATAAATATTTTTTTTTAAACAATTTTACGAAGTGTTAATACTTTTGATCACGTGTTTACATACTCAGCAATTTCTTATTACAGGCTGCGTTGCAAACAGTTTTTCTGAGTCAAACGCAATACTATCTGCAAAAACGTATGGCTGACAGACGTCAGCTTAGCTTTCCATGATGTGTACCGGAATTAATGACACTCACTGTGCCACTAAGGGGAAAAAAATAATTGACAATGCTGTACAAATGTATTGAGCCACGAGACCATTTAGCGCCTACTATCCATGCCAGGGAACGAACACCCACCGCTCCCCCTGCAACGAGGCAACAACCTTTTGGTATTCCAAACAGGCGTGCGCAGCCCAGGCCATAAAGAACAATGGTGGTATTGGGTCCGGGGACCATCACTCGCATCCTTGCACTGCTAAAAAGATCTTTATGGTCAGTGCCTGGAAACACCGCATCTGTTCTATAAAATACTGTAGCTCTGACATAATGTGCGATAATCCAGACTCCCTATACAACTGCTAAGAAAGTATATCTGTAACTTCAGCCATCAATACATCAATTTTCCGCAAGAACCCAAAACCGACAACCACACCCTTAAAACAAATACTCTGACGAATAAAAATAAGCTTGACAACTATAGTAGATAAAGTCACCATTAAAACAATCCATTCACCGTCCAATCTAATTATTTCTAACTGGGCCTATATGTAACATTAAACTGATATGTCTTTTCAGATTATATCTCCAAGAAAATCATAATTACACAACCCATTTTCTGAAAGCGTGATAATAGAACCACGAGAGACCACCTTTTAATGGGTCAGTATCTCTCCCAGCAACCAGCACAGAGCACATACCTTTTACACGGTAAAGGTTATACTTTAGACATTTTAGCTAAAGGGGCATAAAAATAATGAGAATTTGGGTTGTTTATCACTCGATGGGCGAAAATTGGCAACTTGTAATACAAAAGGCAGGTCAAAAGCCATAAGCACCAGCACACTACTTGCACAGAGATTAGTTTGTTTCCAGTGTGAACTGTATTCCTATCAAAATCTATTTCTTTTTTTTTGGTTATATAAAAAATTCAATATTCTGGATAGAAGCAACTAGTATTTAGCAAGCACGCATTATATATATATATATATATATATATATATATATATATATATATATATATATATATATATATAGTATATATATATATATAAAATATTTCCTCCTACGCCTATTAACGCAAAGGGCTTCAGCTAGATATATATACATATATATATATATATATATATATATATATATATATATATATATATATATATATATATATACACCACAAACAACAAATACGGCCGTTTCTAGTTCACTGCAGGACAGAGGCCTCAGGTAAGTCCTTATTCATGCTGCCCAACTGTGGACTGGTGGTGTTGGGAGACCTTTGTCCGATTGCTCACAGCAAACCAACCTAGTATGAATGGCCCTGACTATAGTCAATTCTTTTTAGTGAGGCAGATTTGCACAGACTCGCCGGGGTGCCCTTTAAGCTCGGAAAATTTTCCTGATCGCTGATTGGTTGAACAAGAAAATTTTAACCAATCAGATAGCAGGAAACTTTTCCGAGCTAAAAGGGCACCGCTGCGAGTCTGTGCAAACGCGCCTCATTAAAAAAAATGAGTATAGTAGAGCTTTGCTGATCATGTCGATATACAAACCTTTCACCACGTTAAGGTTCCTTAGCAAGGTATGGATAGAAAAAATTATATATATATATATATATATATATATATATATATATATATATATATATATATATATACAGTATATATATTAATTATATATAAGGGTAATATAATTGCAAAAATAAATGTTCACATATTACTCGACGACTCGAGAAAACAAGAGAATGCTTTTCATTGCATTCGAAATAAGTAGCTCCATGACTTTACAGCATGGTGAATTTTAAACGCAGCTAGACTAGGCTTACGTGGGTAACATAGTATTGGCACTTAAGTGGGGTAAGAGGAAGGAAGGCATCCAAAAAGTGGGTGCACTAAAACGCACAAGATCAAACAGGCTATCTCATAATAGTTAAGCCCCAATTATGATACAGAAAGCATTTTGTACTGCAAACTAATTAATAGTATACAAGGCGACATGGGAAAAATATCAAACCGGAGGCGAGGTGTCTATCGAGCTTAATGCATATTGTACTAATATAACAATATGAATATGCAGTATGTATAAGGGAAACCATCTTAGGATGTCATTATTTAAGCAAAACTATAGAACGTGAAAGTTCTCACAACTACAAGCCACAAAAGCATATTCTAAATAAAACATGTAGGTCCCCTTAAAAATGTCCAGAAAAATTTCTATA